>NC_061105.1:24620623-24661857 GCF_015104395.2 Macrobrachium nipponense
AAGACAACAATCTTTTATATCAAGAATGGGCTATTTAACTACTCCGTGATAAGGGGCAGATTACTGAAGAGAAAAATGGAACAGATGGGAGGTAAAATTACCCACATGAAGGGGGTGAAAGAATGGCTCAAAAAGACACTGATATACACATAAAAACCTCTTGGATGAACTGAGATTCGGTGAGCAATCTGATTTTCGGCAGTTTCTTCACTTAGATGGATCAGGGTTTGATGAACCGTTGAATTTAATGAAACCCTTAATAGAAAAGTAAGAAACACATTTGAGAAAGAGGATTCCAGTAAGTCGAAGATTGTCGGTAACTTCGTTACTTGGCCACTGCAATGCATTTGAAGACTTGAAATTTGTAAGTGCGATGTCGCCTCAGTTAATCAGCAATATAGTTTTTATAAAGATAGAAAAACATTAACATTTTCTCTTCGCGATTTCATAATGGAGTGAAAAAATATAATTAAAAAAGGTCCCTTACTAGTCAATAACTACATTATTAGGAACAATAAAAATGAAAAATGAAAAAATGTGGAAAGTTATTTTACTACCCAATAATCACACTATCGGAAAGAACTACGCGTACAAAAACACTTTATCAACCAATATTTATATCACTGAAATGAAGAAAAAAGTGTAAAAGGGTTCCTTCATGTGACCTACTCTAAACAGGAATGAATTATTGTACTTCTGAGGTAGAAGGCGTCTCTGCTTGAGTTTTTTTTTTTTCTTAGATTTATTGTCAATCTCACCCTCACACTACTCAATAGTTAAACTTGAGTCAATAATACTGACGAGGTTGTTTCAATATCATTGACGACCCTTCAATCATGACCTCAGACTATCAATGTTATTGACAATAATGGGAAGATTGTCCATAAAATTGACTAGTGTAGGTTGGCCTTAAGACTGATTGATTTCTAGACTTTTGGCATCCATGCCAAGCACTGGGGCTACTAAGGCCATTCAGCGCTGAAATGGATATAGACACTAAAAGGTTTGAAAGGTGTAACAGGAGGAAAACCTCGTAGTTGCCCTATGAATCAATAGTTACGCGAGGGGGGACAGTTAAGATGGAAGAAACATAATATGAATGGAGGTACAGTAAAAGGAATGAAAGGGAGTTGCAGCTAGGGCCCGAAGGGACGCTGCAAAGAACCTAAGTAATGCCTAATTTGTAACTTGTGAGGTTCACTGACGGCACCAACCACCTACGGGGATGGTAACTAAGAGGTGGCATTTTATCACAGGGTAAAGAAAGACTGAGAGAGAGAGAGAGATTGAGAGAGACGAGAGAGTAGAGAGAGAGAGAGAGAGAGAGAGAGAGAGAGAGAGAGAGAATCAAGTTCTGAATTTCTCCCTCCGCTGCTCTCTTACATGACACATTTTCACTGCTTAATGAAACGAAAGCATTGGGTAGTTGGGAAAAAATGATTTAATCAACATGAAACGGAACGGTGACTTTATAGAGATAAAATGTGAGAGTTGAATCTAAAAGAGACAAGGACCTTTGGACGTCGAATATTATTACGAACTAATGTGATAACTCCTCAAATCAAGGAAGAGTGACGGTGATTAATTTTATATAGAACATTCAAAGAAAAGTTATACATTGTAAACACTGCTTGAATACAAGTGGATTTGTGCATTGAAAATACTCACATGTGAAATCAATACGAGTCTCTGAATCTATACACCATCGAGATTGAGTATTAAGACGACATTTTCAAGGATTATGAAGTACATTCTGGCTGGAAGCAATCTTTTCCAAATTTCAATTAAATACTCAGGCAGCATTTTTGTGGCGAAAGATGACTTGTATTATTGTATATAATGCTGCTCCACCTTAACTGACAGCCCCTACGTCTTCAACAGACCTTGAATTTTACGTGTCAGTATTATCAGTTGTAAAAAAAAATCCCGAAATCTCGAAACAGATATAATTTTGGGTACAACTCAAGCAAGACGAAAGTTGCTCGTTCTGAGAAAAACCCAACAAGACCAAATGGCCGACATTCTGAGAAAAATGAGAAACGGCAGCTGGTGGCCACCGAAAAGGAGGCAGGAGGAAGATGTTAAAATTGTCTGAACTTTTCGTCATCAGATTATACCAGCTTGGTTTAGTGAGAAGGTTTCATCAGTCGGTTCAATTTTGATCTTACCTCATCCTTTATCAACACACTTTCCCTTTCAAAGTTTTCGTCAATCGCAGCTTACCTGGAAAGAGAAAAAATGCAAAATTAATTCAACGCAATTTGATTTTCACATGATATAACCAAAATTACTTTATATCGCGTTTCAACATTAACACCATAGTATATACCAGCGCCGTATCACAACACTGTTTGCTGAAGATTTGGGAAGATGATGGCATATCATCAAGTTAGAAATTTATAAAAGGTATTAAACATCACAAAGCTACAGTAATCATTACACAATACGTACATAAACCTACACACACACTAGTAAGTAATCTTACTAGTTGCCATATTTCAATTTTGTGCATATTCTAGACAAAACATAGTTGCGTGTCATAGCAAAGAGCACTGGCTGTATGTAGTATTTCCGTAAATGTTAATGTACAGTAATGCGTGCGTTCTCTCTCTCTCTCTCTCTCTCATTTCTGACGGTTATTTTTGAATTTATCTGGTTTGAAACAATCAAGTGTTCTCTCACATTACTAAATACTCCTTGAATAAGCTATACTGATCTCTCTCTCTCTCTCTCTCTCTCTCTCTCTCTCTCTCTCTCTCCTCTCTCTTCTTCTCTCTCTCTCTCAGGAAAGAACAAATGGGAGCAAAAAAAAAAATCTGAAAAAAACTTGTGGGAAAAAACGGGGTTTTGGGGTTCCAAGATCCCCCTTGTGAAAAAAAAAAGGCTTCCCCCTGTTGGGGGGGGGGAACCCCAAACCCCAGGAATAACAAAAAGTTCCGTTCATTCAACAATACTCACAGTAGCACGAGTCTTGAAATGGTGAAACGAATCCACGTTCATGAAACTGTACAAAATATAGTCTCAAATAAAAGCTGGTAGCCTACAGAGGGCTTACGAGATTTTGAACGATTTTCCACTCCTACAAATTCTCGAAAACTCTCCATGGAGTTTTATTTTTAGAAAATATACAGTTTTACAATTACATAACTGGATTTGTTTCTTCAATATTGCATTCATGTATTTCCTTCTACTGCATGGTGTACACATGCAATAATTAGCGCACACTTATTGAAATATATCTAATAATATAAATAGCATAATTTTATATATAAACATATAATCATAATATGATATGATATATATATATATATATATATATATATATATATATATATATATATACACTTAATTAAAAAAATATTTATAAGTCCATAACTCAAACAGTGTCTCTTATCCTCAAGTCAGAAAATTCTACCAAAAACAAAAAAAAATATGACTACGATCCTCCACTTGCACCAAGAACAGACGGGGAAAATGTCTCTCATCAAAAGATGAGCTTTGCTGATACCATGGAACCAACTGCATTCATTGCTCCAAAGTTTTAAAGGTAAACGAGTCTATCTCCAGCTCTCTGTCTGCTTGGGGGTCAGTGGCGTCTATAGGCTGGTGGAAAATCTTATGGCGCTGTGCAAAGTTGTCCCCAAAGTGAAATAACGGGAATTTTGAATGTGATTCACGACACATTTCAACATCAAATGACACCAAGAAAGTTTATGTAGCACTTTTGTCCCTCTTCCATCTTCCACCTAAGAATATATTAAACACACACATTGATTTACAATTATAAATTGAAACCTTGCAGGTATCATATTTCATGTCCAGAATGCCCTTGCTTTAGTACAAACTACATCAGAATTCATTGTTACAATTTCTAAACTGAATTTTTTTTCTATAAGAAGTATTTGGACGATAAATGTTTCACCATTTTTAAAGCTTAAAACACGAATAGATTGTCACAACACAAGGTACGGTGACTGAACCATTAAAACAAACTGATGGAACATCAAAAAAAAAGTTCATTACACGTTTCCCTAATGGTCCCAGGATGATGCAAATGAGTCTCGCCTTTTCTTCATACGTCTGTTGTATTTAAACTTTTATCTATTCTTATTCTGTTACTATGCTTATGCGCTCTCTCTCTCTCTCTCTCTCTCTCTCTCTCTCTATCTCTCTCTCTCTCTCTCTCCGTTTCATACCAACTGAAAAAAAGGAACGTTCCTTTTGCCAGGGAATGAGACATAAGGCAAAAGGACATAACGTGGTGCAATTTCAGCTGAGGTATTTAAGTCATTTAATGAATTAGAGTAACTACACAACCGTTCTAAGCATAATGAAACAAAGACATCATTTACACTTAACATACAGTATCAGACCAGACGCAACAGACGTAAATGTATCGGACGTGCCATGACGTAACCGCAGTTGCTTATTTCCCAACAAATCACAACACTCAATGATTAATGGCGCCACAATCACAACCACAAAAATCACCGAGAAAACATTACGGGGTTGTTTGTCAATCCATTTTCATAAACCCTCTGCTGCAGTAATGAGCACAATTGACATATTTTGAACATTAACAAGATTACCACTAACACTTAAAAGACCAACATTTACGCCGAAGCTGCAGAAATATTATCGATATGCACATGTCTTTTGAAACATTTTGGAGAGAGAGAGAGGGAGAGTTCAATCAATTTACAAGTATAACTTCATTTTCATTATTCTATACACCTCTAAGTTGCGACGAAACAGCAGCACTGAATATCCCTTTTCAAGGGAACCGTCCCAAATTATGAAATCCCTTTGGAAACTGTGATTAAATTATGTCATTAATTTCCAGGGGTGGTTTAAACTGAGAGAAGAGAGAGAGAGAGAGAGAGAGAGAGAGAGAGAGAGAGAGAGAGAGAGAGAGCAGATAATAACCAAAAGTAGTAAATATATATTAACTGGTATCTACAACATTCAGTCTAAATAACACAGGATAACAATCCCCACTAAAAAGACTTGGGAGAACTGAAAGGTCACCACCTTTCAGAACCTCCCCTTGAAGGCAGCCTATTATCGTGAACATCGCCTCCAGCACCGTGTAACACGAAAAGCTTAAAATGAAATTCCGTCACTTAAGTCTTTCCTGTGCATTATCTTCCACAAATCTCCAGTCACCCCCTTTCTCTGGTCTCATAATCCTCACCCGAGTCCCTCTGGGTCTTCCAACTCTTCGGGTGCCCTCAGTAGTCCAGCTGACATTCACACACACGTCTCCCTGGATAGAGCAAGTTAGAAGTTCAAATCATTTCGACCTCCCACTCATCATTATTTCGTCCATATCTTTTTCATACACAGGGCAGTTTCGTTGTTATGCCATGATGAAAGTTCGTATAAGCAATTGAAATCATACTTTTGTACAATTTACTTTCCTAAGTAATTCGAGTCGTTTTTTTTCTAAATCTTATACAGCCAGTCCACAGTCTGAATTGCCATTATTCGACTCACCAAATTCAAAGTCAAAGGACCGTGAATTGCTGATTATTGTTCCTAAGTATTTGAAAGATTCAATGTTATCAATCCATTCTCCATATATTACCGTTGGTTGATTTTTATCCTTTAGTCCATATTCTAACCTCATTACCGTTGTTGTTCTCCCATTTATCTGAGTTCCATCTCTCAAGAAACATGATGCATCTTCTAAGCAGGAAATGTGAATCTCTTGGTGTTTTGCATTTTCTAAGTCTGATAAGTTTCTATCGTTGCACCAATCTTAACCTTTTTTTTTTTTCTCCCCAACTGAGCAAAGAATAATAAATTTATTACTGGAATAAATTTATTATTATAAACGTTTCCTCAATTTCAAAAATTGTTTTACTTTCATTATAGACAAGCTAACATATAGAGCGGCAGCCCGGACCGTTGAGATACAACGAACGAGATACCGACTGTAACCCTACTGGTATTTAGGAGTAGACTTTGTAAACTGTGAAACTGACCGTCTGCCGAAAATATATGGTGCTTACTTAACAAGCACCACTAATTGCTCGTTAGATTTGGGTCTAGATCCAATATATGAGATACCAGATGAAAACTAATATATAATATAAATCTGCAGACTCTCCTGATTATAGAATGACCAGTGACAGACATTTTGGAGGGTGGGTTCCCCCTGACAGACGCACTGAAAAGGGGGGGTAAATTGGATCTAGATCCAACTTAGGAGATACCGAGTAAAATTTACACTACAATAGCACTGCACATCCTAGAATACTGTGGTGGTAATGACAGACGTTTTAGTGGGTGGTTACCCCCTGACAGACGCCCCACAACGAGTGGGGAGGGGGAGGCAGGATCTGCAAAATCCAAACATTGGAGATACCAAGTAAAATTTGTACTACAATTGCACTGCACATCCTAGAATGCTGTGATGGTAATGCCAGACATTTTAGTGGTAACCCCCTGGGTGGGTTGACAGACACCCCAACAACAAAAGAGGGGGGTGGGGGGGGAAGGGGGAAGGGGGTAGGGGGAGACAGGATCTCCATCCCAACATCATAGTGCCAAGTAAAATTTGTACTACAATAGCACTGCACTCCTAGAGTACTGTGGTGGTAAATGACTAATTAGTGGGTGGTTTCCCCCTGACAGACACCCCACAACGACGTTGGGGAGGGGCGGGGGGTGGGGAGCCAGGATCTGCATCCAACATTGGAGATACCAAGTATAATTTTTGTACTACAATAGCACTGCACATCCTAGAGTACTGTGGTGGTAATGACAGACATTTTAAGGGTGGTTACCCTCTGGCAGACCACCCCACAACGAGTAGGGGAGGGGGAGAGGGAGGGGGAGACAGGATCTACATCCAACATTGGAGATATAAAGTAAAATTTGTACCACAATAACACTTCATATCCTAGAATGCTGTGATGGTAATGCCAGACATTTAAGTGTGGTTACCCTTTCACAGACATAACCTACGATTGGAAGGGAGAGGTGGGACACCTTGAAATATTTCAAAATCTATCATAGCCAATATTAATATTAGAAATATGGTAAGTATCTGAAAATCGTGAGCCTGATAAAATGTAAAAGGCAAAAAATTCAAGAAATATTGTGATGTTTCAGGATAAGAATTACTGCCGGAGTTATTTAAAATTTTCCTATTAAAGTATGGAATATTTCACTTCATTAATTCCATCACATTATACATAAACTACTATGTGTGACACTTACTAGACTTGGTCTACTTTCTATAGTTTCACACACACACACACACAACCACACACACACCACACACCACACACACACACACACACACACACACACATATATATATATATATATATATATATATATATATATTATATATATATATATATATATATATATATATATATATACTATATACTACTATATAATATTAGCACTATCCTTTGGTTTTGGAGTTATTACTTCACACAAAGTATTTTATCTGAATGGGAGGGGGTCACAATTGGCAACAGCTGCAAGTATGTGTGCTGACCCATTTTGGTTGGAATAATTAGACCAGTCATATTGTGCCAATAATTTAAACCAGTCATATGGTGCCACTCTCAGTTCCTCTAAAAAAAGAAATGTAAGATAAGTATTCTCGCTTTAATAGCGTCTTTGGTCATTTTCTTTTCTTGCCTATAGTTAGGACACTGCAGCCCATGTCGAGGTTCGTAGCCCAACGTGTCTTACCATAAATGAATTGTTCATTAGTTGCTGTTGGTTCGTGTGGATGAAATGAAATTTTTATCGGATATGGGAATTCGATTAAGACCAAAGTCCCATCATAAAGAGCCGTTTTAACACCCGCACATTCACAAAGAAATGATGTATCACAACACAAATAATTACTGGAAACGGAAATGTGAATGAATTGTTCAGGATAAGCTAACTATAAAGATTAAAAACATTTTCCCCATTTTATTCCCCCTCCCGAAGAAGTTGACGATCATACAACTTGGAGCTCCTGACTCCCAAATTAAGTTGGCCTATAATATCATGTCAGTTATCTAATAGTCCACTTATTTTCGGCGGCCTCACTCAAATTTATCTGTACACTACCACCAAGTATCAGGTACCATATATATTCAGGGAAGAAAAAATCTAAACTTAAATAAAAATGATACGCAATTTGATGTTTAAAGCCAGCCGAGGTGCGTTTGTCTCTTAACTTCCCGCCGGCACGCACCACAGGCAGCCTATGTAATGTGTTTCAATACATTCTATCGATGCTGGCTTTGACGACCATTATTCGGCTAATTTTCTCCCTGGAAATATTTTTTTCTTTTTTTGTTCATTATATCCAGTAGACAGGCACTAACATCATATTATATCCTCACGTTTGTTCAATGCATTTACCATTGTTAATATGGATTTATAATGCGTCTCCAACAGTCATAAAAAATTTGACAACCGAATGTGCAAATATGTCAGCGTGTGCCAAGGCATAGGGCGTCAATCACTGGAGTAGCGATCTCCCTGCCGAGAGTGACTTCTTTATTATTATTATTATTATTCGACCCAATTTCACAGAGAAAAATTACCTTACGAAAACACACCTAAGCTCTCCAACCATTGTGGTCAGGTCTAAGCATCTGCTCTTGGATCTAAGCAGTGTCAATCATAAACATGGTTCCTGTGTAAAATACAGGACTTTCTTTGCATATGGTAGCGAAGCACTAACTAAACAGTAATGTACAATCACTAACCACCAACACTCACAATGCACTTACTCAGTAAGCACTCACACTTGCATACATTCACTATACACACACACACACACACACTTAACATACACTCACACACACTCTCAATAACACTCTGAATACCCAACACTCACTAGGCACTCACTATACACTAAATGCTCCACTAAACACTTGAAATACTCAAATTTACTAAATATTCATTATACCCCAAACACTCGGTAAACATTCACTAAACATCACTTAATCCTAAACATTAATTAAACACTAAACAGTCACTAAACCCCAAACACTCATTAAATACTAAATGCTTACCAAACCCTAAATACTTATTAAATACTAAACAGTGAATGAACATCCACTCATTAAAAACTTAATAAACACTTACATACTAAAAATTTGCTAAACACTAACATTCACAAGACATTCACTAAACGCTCACTTAAAATTCCGCAAAACTTTCACTAAAACCCCTCCCAAAACACTCACTGAATACTTACACACTAAATATTCACTAAAACACTACCATTCACAAGACGTTCACTAAACGTTCACTTAACATTCACAAAACATTTACTAAAACCCTTAAGACAAAACATTCACTGAATACTTACACAATAAACATTCAATAACATTCACAAACATTCACTAAACCCTAAAGACTCAGTAAATTTCATTGAACACTGACACATTAAAACAGTCACTAAACCCTAAAACATTCATCAAACACTTACTCATAAACATTCACGAAACGCATACTCACTAAACCCTAACAATTCGCTAAACACTGACTCATTCAAACATTAACGATAGAAAAAATTGACAATCGCACTCATTTTTCATTTCTCTTGTTTTCTTTACATTAATGCAAGGTGATTATTTTTTTTTTTTTTTTTGTCTAGTTTTGCTCTTGTATTTATTCATAATCTTCTTGAGAGAATGGAAATGTTCGAAATAACTTGGTGTGTAGAGTTATTGTTTAAAAAACAGAGATCCTCTGTGTCCTTCCTCAGCCAGGTGTATTATGTCTGACGAATTTTACGCCAGCCGAAAAAAATCGACTATAGTATCAACAATATTCATTCATAAAACACTGATAATACAAAAACGTATCCATGATTTCATTAGCATGAAAGTCAGTTGAAACCAAAAGAAGGTAGTCCTGCTTCGATAAAACAAACCGAGTAGGCTGTAGCACAATTATTATGATCTGTACCCTGACTATAGCGTATATATTACATATGTATTAGCTACGACTCTTTTAATTTAAGGGTACGTAACTCTATTTAAACAAATGTTATGTACATAGACATTTTACAGCAATAACTCTATTAATGATAAGAACTTATATGCTACTTTATAGTGTCAGACTTCCAACCACCGCTACATTAATTTTCATATCGTATACAAAGCTAAAGCGAGTAGGGGAGACCGGGGCTAGTTGGCACACTTTTTACAATTTTGGTCATTGCGAATATAAAACAAACTTGTTGCAAAATTCTTACCGCCATTGAAAAATATTAACATTCGTCTTTATCATAGAGCAAAATAATTGTTGTTTGCTTTCAACATAAGATAACAATAAGCTTTAGAAAAAAAATAACTTTTCGTGCCACTTGCCCCACGGGGTGGGAATTGTGGCCACTTTGGGGTAGGGGGTAAGTTGGCAATTTGATAATTAAAAGAAAATTACTACATTGCATTTAAATCAAATAGCAAAAAATACCCTCAGAATTTCCAAAAATACAAAATATAAAGGCATTAGTATTACTTCAGATCATCATCTAGTTGTAATTGTGGCAGGTGTGAAATAAATCCTCGTCATAGTCTTCATGCTCCCACATGTTATATGCCCTGCATGGACCTACATTTCTCCTGGCTTACCAAACGCAGGCTCTCTTCAGCTGAGCTTTCTTCTGGATCAAACAGGAGGCAGTTCTTAAACTGTGTATCCACGCTGATGACTGATCTGAAGCCCATGTGTCTTTTCGGACATCTCTCGATCTGTTACATAACCACCCGTAAAATCAAATCTTGAAATTGACAGCTAGAGGTAAAGCCGAGGAAACTTTACCAGGAATGTCACAGATGGGCATACTTGATCCCGGATTACCAGTCATCCATGAATCACATGTCCTGTTAACACATTTCTTCAGATGACTATAAACACTAAAATCCAGGGGCTGCAACTTGTGAGAACAATGTGGAGGAAATGATAGGACACTAATCTCATTATCCTTCCAAAAATCCAGAAACAAAACGTAAATTATATAAATAAATAGGCTTACTATTGCTATCAAATAACGTGTGCCAACTTGCCCCATTTATTTTGAGCCAACTTGCCCATCCCTACCATTTGGTACAAAAACGATTACCAGTCCACACCAAGAAACCTTGAATTAATCATTTTAATGCTATAGAATCTTTAAACCATAAAGAAAACTATGCTATCATTGAAAACTAATCTTTATGATGTATAGATGTTATAGCAAATAACAGAAAGATTAAAATTATTTACTTACTACCATCAAAATAAAGAATTGTCTCATAAATTCGAGCTCCTACGTTCTATCTCTATAGAATTTTGCTTGTAATTGAGGAACCACGTGGCAATTACACAGTATATGTATTAGAGTCCTCCTATTGGTAAACTTTAAAGTCATGTTGAGTATGCCAACTTACCCCTGTAGCCAACTAGCCCCGGGCTCCCCTACTATATATAATTGAAGTTAGTTGCTTGCTTGACAAAATAATAATATGACTGAATTATTATATGAAACAAATAAATTATTTTTGTGTTAGATCAGCCATCGTCAACCGGGGTTCCGTGAACGATCGCCAGGTGTTCCGTACGAATTTCATGTTTTATTTAATTATTTGTTATTTATAAGTATATATTTTCGTTAAACATGGCGTGAAAAATCGTATAGTCCTATAATCTGTTTTACTAATGGTAATTATGCAAATGCTTACATATATATATATATATATATATATATATATATATATATATATATATATATATATATACTATATATTTATATATATGTGTGTGTGTGTGTGTGTGTGTGCGTGTGTGTGTGTGTGTATTGGGGTTCCTTGGGATGAGGAAAATTATCTCAGGGGTTCCTCAAATGTCAAAGGTTGGGAAACACTGTGTTAGATAAATACAAAGGATATAGAAAGGATAAAAATATTTATTAAATATATCACGATAATGTATAATACGGGTCAATAGTAGCCCACTATACTAATCTAGACATTCATTTACAGGGCTTGCCCTTACCCCCTGCCCACCTGTTAGGTGTGTCTGTCAGGGGGAAACCACCACTAAAATGTCCTTGTCATTACCATCACAGCATTCTAGGATATGAAGTGCTATTGGTATCTCCAATGTGGATGCAGTTCCTGTCTCCCCCTCCCCACCCCCTCCCCACTCATTGGGGGGTGGGGGGTGTCTGTTCAGGGGGTAACCACCCACTAATATGTCTGGTATTACCATCACAGCATTCTAGGATGTGAAAGTGCTATTGTAGTACAAATTTTACTTGGTGTCTCCGATGTTGGATGGAGATCCTGTCTCCCCCTCCCCTTCCCCCTTCCCCCCCCCCCACTCGTTGTGGGGTGTCTGTCAGGGGGTAACCACCCACTAAAATGTCTGGCATTACCATCACAGCATTCTAGGATGTGCAGTGCAATTGTAGTACAAATTTTACTTGGTATCTCCAATGTTGGATGCAGATCCTGCCTCCCCCTCCCCACTCGTTGTGGGGCGTCTGTCAGGGGTAACCACCACTAAAACGTCTGTCATTACCACCACAGTATTCTAGGATGTGCAGTGCTATTGTAGTGTAAATTTTACTCGGTATCTCCTAAGTTGGATCTAGATCCAATTTACCCCCCCTTTTCAGTGCGTCTGTCAGGGGGAACCCACCCTCCAAAATGTCTGTCACTGGTCATTCTATAATCAGGAGAGTCTGCAGATATATTATATATTAGTTTCATCTGGTATCTCATATATTGGATCTAGACCCAAAATCTAACGAGCAATTAGTGGCTGCTTGTAAGTAAGCCACCCATATTTATTTTTCGGCAGACGGTCAGTTTCACAGTTTACAAGTCTACTCCTAACTACCGGTAGGGGTTACATTCGGTATCTCGTTCGTTGTATCTCAATGGTCCGGGCTGCCGGTCTAATAGCCAATGAGTTATCTTTTAATTATCAAGAAAGTAATACACTGTGTATCTAGTCCTACACGGCATCACCTTTTTTGTTATTTTCTAACTCTTAAGAATTCCATTGTTTTACTCATTGAATTATAGTAAGTTATCCCATAAACATTAATTTGATAATTTGTACTCGCTGTTAATTAGTCTAAAAAGTATTCACTTTATATTCAATAGTCTACCCATACACTATATGTTTTATTATTTCCTTTTATGGGCCACCCAAATACTACAGCAAAATAAGCCAATCTTTACATTAGCAGACTTTTGACAGAACTGGAGAGAAACTATTGGAACTAATGACCACTCGTAAGTTTAGAAAGATGGATAGATTCCCCTGACCTAAAGAAAAAATAGAGATTTATCTTACAAGGAAACAGAGCACATCCAGTTTCTTTTAAACCAAAATATTTATATCAGCAAACTTGACAAACACTTTCAAAGGCTTTTAAGGATTACAATATGTTCGAGTCAAAGGATTACAGGAGGATGCAAAGCGAGGGAATGTTACAGTCATTAATTTTTCTTCAGTTCCAAAAACTGCAGCAGTTCTCAGAAAAGATCACTGACAAATTACAACGGACCGCTCGTTTCTAATTTTATGACATTTTTATCAATTACGTTTAAATATAATTGGATATATTATTTCGGACAATTAATAACAGTAGTTGGTGCTACGTGAATGAAAAAAAAAATACCCTATGACATCGTGAACATACGCTGATTATAAACAAGATTGCTTACTATAGTATAATGGAATATATTGTTTTATTTGGATGATTTCCAGCGATAATATTTAAACACCGTTTATCACTGAACACCAAAACTTGCCCTATAGTCTATAACTAGATGAAATGAGAAGATTCCAACACACGGTGGAAAAAGCTTTCAAAGGAAAGTGGAGGAGCAATCCTTCCTCGGTCTCTCCCAAGCATGAAATATTCAGCAAAGTCATCGAGTTGTGTACCTAAATGAGTAAACAAAACCGATCAGCCTTTTACATTGGCTTTTAACTTTGATCTCGAGTTATCAATACCACATTCATATTTCAACTATTGATTCGAGGATGAACTTCACGACCAGCTAACTTCCACGTCAGCCATTTCATAAGCTTACTCCCATAGCTCATTAGCAGTGTGCTGAGCCCCTTTCTAACGTGCGAGAGAACACACACACACAAACACACACACACACACATACACATACACAGGCCCTTGCTTTCCACTACTCTTCCTCGCCATTTATCTCAAGATCTCTAGGTCCTTCTGTTCTTTTCCCCTTTATCCGTACTTGCCTTTAACTGATCTTCTTCCATTCTTTACACTGGCCAAACCTTCTCAGATCCCACCGACCACCCTTTTCCCCCACGTTATCCTTTTCATCGCCTCTTCTGAGCATCTCAACTTAACTTCCATCTTGTATTTTCAATTCTGTTGATGCCACAGAACTATTCACTCAAACAACTCTCCTCCTCAACAGTCATTACATTTGTCCTTCATCTGCATAAACCATCCACACTTTTACTTCCATAAAGAAGACTTGGCTTCAAAGTTCCTTCATAAATTCTTGCTTCGACTTCCATAGACATCTCGGTGTCTCCCCAATCTTTGCACACACTTCCTTACTCCACATATTTGTAAACCCAGAAGTATGAATGGATTATTCGACCTTCAACGTACAATATTTTTATAAATAAAATCTTTGACATTTGGAAAGGACGACATCATTGTTATATTATACTGGGGATTTCTACAATTCGGGACTCTATCCCTTCATCTGTATTTCCTGTTTCATTCAATTTATTTTAACGAATCGGACGATTCATTGCGAGAAACAATTGTGACAGACGAAAAATTGGCAGATACAAGTTTTGGTCAGGTAAAAATGTTGACTACTTTCCCTTCCAATAAAAAAAAAAAAAAAAAAACTTCCCCTTTTAATTTTAACGCTGGGAGCATTCTTGGAAAAAGCCAATGAAAGAAAAATACGAGGCAGGTGTCAAACCATGCAAGCCTTTTTCTTCGGGCGAGTTTTAAACTTTTTCCATTATTTTTCCTTGCAACAGTTTAGTCTTTTCTTCTATTTTTCACTTTGCACTGCTGAATGTCAAGGAATTTTGCTTTTATTAATTTTTATATGCTTAAGCGTATTGAGATTCACCTCCGTGCATTCTATTCTCGAAATCTACAATTTTGATCAATTATATATTTTTGTTACAGTCCTCTTCACATTTTCTGGCTTTGTGTAACCTCGGAAAAATTAATCCAGTGTTTAAACGGCAACAGCAATGAGGAGTTACTGAAACGGAAGACAAGTAGAAGCTGAAAGTAATGATGTGACAAAGCCTACTACAGAGAACTCAGTCCCTCGGGAGGGTCGGGTTGGGTTTGCTTCTGCTAAGTCGGATAAAATATAAAACTTCAAGAATATCTGAACATTATCAAGCGTTTCGCGGGAGATCGGATTTACATTTCTCCTCTCTCTCTCTCTCTCTCTCTCTCTCTCTCTCTCTCTCTCTCTCTCGATAACCTGTTTTCTCTTCCCTGACCTGAAATAATGCTTTCAAACAGCTCAAAATCACGAATATAAAGCTTGAAATGACCTTCAAGCACACAATGATAAACTGAGAATCTTGGAGAATGGATTCTGAAATCAAAGAAGGCTTCAATATACGAACAAGAAAATAGGAGAAAAGCTATCAATAAAATAGTCTCTTATTAGTGAAACAAAGTCAACATCCAGAGGAGAAAGCAGATCGAAACTCCCGCTGTCTCTGAGGCTTCAAACTATGTATCCTTCATGTTACTTGTATTCAATAAAACGCATAAATTACTTAGCATTGGTTACAGGTAAGAAAAACAGAATTGCTTTTTGTGCATGGGCTTCTTTAATGAGCATGTGAAGATTTTCTTTTATTTAATGTTTACCTTTTGATTCAGCCTTCCATGACTGAAAAGTCTGAGAACAGGGAAAAGATGTCTTGTCCTCACCTTAAAACCACCTTAGACTAGGCCATATTTAGATATATATAACAGGAAAAAAATTCCTCACAATTCGTTTAGAAGAGTCTCATGCAGGTGAATAAATTCCATGAATCCCACCTGTCACTCAAATCCCGCAACACCAAACTCTGTTGACCAAAATGTCTAATTCACTTGTCACCCCTCTCCCTCCACGCCCCTCCCCCTCGACCAATTCCCCAAGGATCAAAATCCAGAAACTGTAAGGGAAAGTGACGTCCTGGAATGCTGGATATTTAAAGTAAAGACTTGGGATCAAGTGTGAGTTGGTTTGTCAATATTCGACTATGAAGGCGACTTATATATATATATATATATATATATATATATATATAATATATATATATATATACTCGTATTTGTGTGATTATAACAAATTGACATGTGATTTATGCATGCACTTGTATCTCCCCAAATGAAGCCCCTTTCCAAGCACGTTTCCCTAAGTTCCTCTATTTTCATTTAATACGAGAACTCCATATACACAAAGTATGGTGTCAATTTCTCTGTCCCCTACCTTTGCAATCAAAACCCCTAGCACAATCATCCCCTCGTATTCTTGAAAGAACACCGAAAAACAACAAATGTTCAAGTAAGGACAAACATGCCTCTCGAACGAAGGCTGAAGATATAGAATTTTGTATCTGAGTCGAAGGAGCTGAAAAAAAAATCCTTCGGTAAAACGTGACCTCAGAACTATCAATCCTCATAGATTCCATCTTTATGAGTGATCAAACTGTTTTACTCCTGAGCACATTATTCTTATAAGTAATCTGAAATCAGGGTATGTAATAAACCTGTCAGTAAGTGGATTTCATATAATTTGAAAAGCTTAAATTTTTTAATCTGAATGAGACAGACAGAATGCATCCGTAATAATTCTTGGCCTTGAAGGAAGTTAAAATATATCAAACTTACGAAATAGGAAAACCCCTCAAAGGGAACCCCAAAAAACTGAAAAACATGACCTCGAATATGTTAATGGTTAAAGAAAAAAAGAAAAAAAAAAAAAAAAAAAAAAAAAAAAAAAATACAGTTATATAAAAGAATGCAAATTGTACAAAAAGAATATATATATATATATATATATATATATATATATATATATATATATATATATATATATATATATATATATATGTATATATATATATATATATATATATTATATATATATATATATATATATATATATATATATATACTAAATATCTGAAAAAGTTAGGTTACTTTACATAAAAATGTAATCAAGACGGACAAAGAAAAAGTTTGTCAAAGAATGTCTGCGTTAAAGGACGTGAAAAGGGGTTTCATGGCAAAATTTCCTTGTTCGACTGAAGGGGAGCGTTTCTTTTCACCTCCTTCCCAGAAGGGCAAATCTGCACCCAAAAAGACCTTGGGGATATAAAGGGGAAGACAGGAGTGAACAATATTCAGTGATGAAAAGCGAAGTTGTGGCTTTTCCTACCTTACAGGAGAAGGATTTCATAAAATATGGAAATAGCTTGATGTTCCTTGTTCATTGGCACTGATACTGTATAGATCTTTCACGCAAAATTACAAAAAATAAATCAAATTGTAACTTGAGAGGGCATTGGAGTTTTACTATTACAAATGTTTTCGGTGTTGAGTTTGAAACATTTGCATTTCAGTATAATTCTTTAGCACTGTATGTGAACTTTAAAGCAGTAATATACCTTAAGCATTCAAAGAACAATTTGATAAAAACCCTTTAAGTATTAAGTATACCACCAAATCTGGAACGAAGGAATCTCTCTCTTCCACTATATATATTTCCTATTTAGTTCTGTTTATCTTCTATTCAATGATTCCTCTTTGACAAACTGAAAGATCTGCTGTAGAAAATAATACTTAGGTTATGACCAGACGAATATCAAGAGCAGGACAGTTTTGGTCTGAGAAAAACTGGGCCACTTCCCTTCCCGATAAGGAAAAGTTCTCCCCTTTGAAAGACTCAAGAAAAGTGGAAAACTTGGACCAAAAGAAAAAAAAATATAAGGCAGGTATCAGGCCTTCGATGCCCTTTTTGGTCATGCCGTCTGTTTTGTTTTTGCTTGCAACAATTTTTTTTTCATTAAAGGGTAAGGAGCTTCTTAGTGTTTTAATTGGTTTCAGGACGAACTTCAGTCAATTCCTTTAGTACTCGAGTGAATTTTGCCTGGGCTATACAATACAATTATAATACAGAAGAATTTGGGGAAGCTTTTAAATTATCTATGATCCTTATAAAGAATGTTAATGAGAACGTGGACAAGTTCAAGCTTACAAGCGATGATGTGACCTCACTCTGACCGCCGGTCACTTTCGGTAAGTATATTTATATTGCACAAAGAAGTTCTTCATATTATGTAAAAAGGAAAAACTACTCGAAGTTATAAAAGTTACTAGGAGCCTTTAACCTATATACCATAAAGTAAGTGTATATCTGTAATGCAATCATAAAATGCTTTATAAGTGTTATGAAGAAGCCGATTCCACAATCCACAATAGGAGCAGAAGTAACAATACTCATTTCATCGCAAAACAAAAGAAAGCATTTAACTGAACTCGCGAGCCGAGAGTCCAGTGTTTGTGTAACATACGAGCGGCTCGACGCTCGTGACCTGTCAGCTGGCAGCATTCTTATGATGCCAGCTCATACGACAAGGAAAGTTGCTTCGAAGGTAAAATGCAAGATGAGATATACTAATAGGTGGAACATAATAAGAAAAATGAATACCTATTTTTGAAAAAGGAGCAGATTTTAACTTCAGAACCAACACATGCGCTGGGACCTACCACGTCATTCAGCGTTGAAAGGGAAATTGAGAGCAGAAAGGTTTGAAAGGAGTAACAGGAGGAAGACGTCGCAGTTCCACTTTTAAGCAATTGTTAGGATAAGGTGGAAAGTAAGATGGAAGAGAGAGAATATAAAGGGAAGTACAAAAAAGGGAATGAAAGAGGTTGCAACTTAGGGGCAGAAGGGACGCTGCAAAGAACCTTAAGCAATGGCTACAGTACAGTGCGTGAGGTGCACTGTCGGCAATATCCCCCTACGGGAATTCGTCAGGTGTGAAGACTTATGCAACGACAGAAGTTGTATGACTTTCGAGCCGAGATATAAATGAATCAATAAATATACAAATAAAAAATTAATTAAATCTAAGCTTGTGCATGAGGTAGGATCCATAACTTAGGCCTTGAGGGCTGCAATATGCGTCTTATTTTCCAGTCAGCACCATCACTTGAACGCTCCCTTCTTCGGTCATGAGATGAACAAACTTCAGGGACTGATCGTGATGAAACTTCCTTTCGGGAGAATGGAAATAAACCAAATGTCATACACACATTATGTAATCACAAACCATCCAATAAAAACTATGGAGAACATAAACGTGTGTATAAAGACAGATGTATGTTAACCACTGTACCTTTGCCGCCACATGCAGCTGGAAGAAGAAGAATAAGAATTAAATTTATTACCTGTGCATGACCTCAACAATGCCCATAATGTTAGTCCACAGAGGCAGGAAATTACCCAAAGCCATGAAACAAAACGTTCTTTGTAAACCCTTCCAAAGAATCCTCTGATTCTAAAGATCGTCAACGCAATAAAGCAGGACAGCAATTACATAAAGCAATTAATTTCACAATAGTTATGACACCGGCCGTTAAAAAAGTTTATATCAGTGCAAGTAGTATAAGGATGATCAAAACATAATTGAATACCAATATCCTGAAACGATACCTAAAACCATTACACTTCATATAACCGTTGTAATGTCCACAGTAACCGTTTTCTATTTCGGATTTGCCGTCAATAAAAATGGCTTTGAGCGCATTGGAAATCCAGGATAGATTTTTCGGGGTTCTATATTAAACGAATCCCCCGACTCACTTTCTACTCGTTAGTTGTGCGTCAAAGGAGACAAATATTTGCGAAATAAAGCATTGTATCAAAAATGAATTTGCTGTAGCTAGTTGTTATATTACCCTCGTTCTTCATTAAGTTGCATGATTCCTAAACATGTGGGGCTAAATAAGGTTTTAATTATTTTTTCGTAAATGAATAGTTGACTAATTTTTTAGTTACTAGGTTTTTCTCAAATCTTTAATTTTTTTTCTTAATCTTGTTTTGGTCACATTCTGAACCCTTCTTCTCTACTATTTTGGTTTCGACTTTGCCTCAATGAGGGTAATAATAACAGTGACAGAAAATGCAAAATAGCAGAACTGGGATCCAGCAACAGCTAAATACGAGATGAACTTTCATGCGAAGTGAACAACACCTGCCCAGTTGACAGCTGACGCTGTTCCTGATGCTGTTCCTCAGGAGAGCGGAACAGCAGCAAGAAGACCTCATGTTCGCCTTGCAGCTTTGATCAGATGAACACAGGCAGCAATGCCATTGCTCATTACGATGTCATACCGAAGGGGACTTTGAATTCCTCTCTCTCGTGTGTTATTATCATTATTATTATTATTTGTTTGAAATCGCACTTCCATTCTACTTAACTTACATTCGATTTTATTTCCCTCTAGTTTGGTCGTCGGGACGACAACTTAGATCCCTTTTGACCCAGATCTAAAGGAAGGAGGAAGAAACATAAAGGGTAAAAAAGGAAACAAAATGGGGAGATAGCACCGACTTGCATCCTGGAGGAGGAGAAGGAGGAGGAGAAGGAGGAGGAGAAGGAGGAGGAGGAAGTGCAGGAGGAGGAGGAGGAGGATAGAGGATGGGGCAGAAGGTCACAGGGAGGGAAATTGATAAGAAGGCTGTGCAAGAAATGCTCCAGACCTCGAACACGTGAATCCAGGGATTCCTCGTCTCACCGTACAATGAATCAGGCTGTGGTGGAATGTTGGGTGTTCCATGGCCTCCTACATTTTCAATCACATTCCCATCACCATCTCTATATATCACCATCTTATTGTTTCACGATCCACATCATCACTTTCACATTACTGGCTGACCTCCCTCGAGTCATCACAGGTCACCGGAATCATCATCGAATCCAGTTTTGAATTCGGTTCCCTTAATGAAATAAAGAAGCACATCAACAATCCTTCATTTCCAGCAACTTCCTATTACTTATTAACGATATAATATCCTGTTTACCTCATCACCCACGACAGGCAATCAGTGGCCGCAATGAAGCGTGACTTGGTAATTCCATGAAGGGACGCCCGCAAAGAATCTCCACAAACAACGGCTGACAATATTTAGAAACAGTTAGCATGAAATTTGTATAAACTATGTCCTCGGTCCCTTGAACTTGCCGATCTTGAAACCTAGAGTAACAATTACATTAAACATAGTTCCAGGATTAAACACCATTCAAGGAAACAAACCTTCTCTGTGGCAACTTCCCGCCACCCTTCCAGTTTCTTTGGACGTCGAAGATTCGTTCAAAAAACTCTCGGAAAAACAAGGGAAAAGAACTTCAGCCGAAAATAAAATGGGCGGAAGATGTTGTACGAAACTTCGTGAATTTAAGAGGACAATTAACTCTTGGGATAATCTGTGAGGCTTGGTTTTTGTATTGACAAGTAAAGGGAATCGCGCGCGGGCGCAAACTCATCACACACGCATACACAATATATATATATATATATATATATATATATATATATATATATATATATATATATATATATATATATACAGACCAATATGTAAAGCATACCACACACATTTAATATATATATATATATATATATATATAGTATATATATATATATAATATATATATTAAATATGTGTGTGTGTCCTACATGTGCACAATTATCTAGAAAATTCCAATGACCTCTTTCTTTTCCCTTCATCTGGGACCAGCAACTCCAGATACTGAGAAGAAGGAAATTACCGTCAACAAGCTTTCCTTCCTTAGGATGTATCACCCATAGATAGGATCAAGAAAAAAAAAACAGTAAAGAGATGTTGCCGAGTATATCTCTGCTAAAATAAAGAATAAAGGAAGATGAAGGAAACAATCATTATCTTCCAAAACACAGAAAGTGAGATATTCGTCAGCGACGCTGGACGAAAGAAAATTTAATCTGCATAAAATTCTCAAAAACAAACACTCACAAGACTAACAAGAGTGGAAGCATTACACTTTCACAGCAGAATGTGGATGACGTCACTTTGATGTTGTTGGGCGACTTTTAAAAGCTAAAACTAACGATCCATTGCCTTGTAATTATTCGTAATTTACATTACACATGCAAGGATTCACGTACAATGAACTGATGGTTGAAGAAAATAAAAAGTAAAAATGAGTTAAAGACGATGCAGCAAAAAACCTTAACGGAGAAACACTACAAAATGCACTCAGAGCAATTTTCCATCAGCAAATGGCGGATTTTTTGAAGAACAAATGACCTTGGAAACAATAAATTCCGTCTATGGATGGTTCTAGAATTTCGAAATTTTAAGCCAATAGGCTCCTCTCTTTCTAATAATAGCTTCATATTGAGTTATTTTGTAACGGAGCGTTTTAATAAGGATGTATAAAGGATATGTGGAAAATAAGAAGGAAAAAGAAGGGAGGTAATTGGATAAGAAGACCGAAGGAAGACGAACAGTGTACCGTGTGGAGAGAGAGAGAGAGAGAGAGAGAGAGAGAGAGAGAGAGAGAGAGAGAGAGAGAGAGCTGTGCTCGAAGCCAAGAAAGAGTGCTTGTATGTTTTTTTTTTCTTATACTTCCTCAAAAATGTTTGCCCTACTATAAAGTTAAAGAGCTTTCATCAATCTTTACAGTTTTGAGAGGCTACACGATTACACAAGCCTTTCCATCTGCTTGTAATTCTCATTTGATCTAAATACACACTAACGATCACAATCTTTTGCAAATGTGTAATTTCCCCCTTCTGCTGAATATCGTAACGAATATGAGTTTCTAATTTCAAAGTACAATTATATTTGATCGGTTCAATCTCGTCAGAGGAGCAAAGAACCAAGTCCGAGAACACATCTGAAAGCAGATGGAACCAAATAATACAGCCCGCACCAACTTGAGACAAGTCAGAACAAGTTGAAGTGTCAACAGGCTAAAGTTAAGAGGGCGCTGTGGTTATTGCAGTTACATACGGCAAGTCACATTTCATTAGTGGATATATCCCAAACCTTCTTCATCCAAGAAAGATCCATTATAAGCAGTCCAGAGAGGAACCAGGAACAGTAACTCTATCCCTCTCATGTATACATTAATTCCAGATCCTTCAGCCTTCACTAATTGACTCCACTGCGTTCCTTGGTCAGCTTCCTCGGCCTGGAACTCTCCACAAGAGATGAGAGAGACGGTGCAATATGTCTCCGCTCATGTGACACTCTTAAGGTCCGATGGATTCATGAAATTCTGCGAGACTGCACATTGCAATGAATTCTGATGGTCGGTCGGAATTTGGTGATGTGTTGCGATTTCGGTGGCAATGAACAGGTTTGGTTGAATTTTATTCCAATAAGCAGTTTTTCAATATTCGATTTATGCACAGGTGTATGAACAGATTATCCTGAAAATCTTGGATTGGCTTCGAATGAAATTTACTTATCCAGGAAAGATCCATCCACATTACAATGCGCGCATTCAAGATGAAGTCAAAATGTCCATTCCTTGCATCCAAACAAAACTATAGTACAGAGCTCAAACGCTCATTAGCAGGCTTAGATTTCACGTGAACTGAAGTGGACTGCTAATAATGAGTTACCTAAAAAATAACTGTGATTACGATAACATCCGCATGATATGATGTTATTATTGTCTGCTGTAACATTTCTGCATTTACAGGGATTTACTTTTTCAGTTTATTTACTTTGAATCTTATTTTCTCTTAAGGGGTTAGGGTAGCATGATGAGTTCACAGCTCACGACTTCTACTGCAATATAGGAAATCAGAACGAAAAGAAGCTGGTTGACTTCATAGTTCTCTCTCTCTCTCTCTCTCTCTCTCTCTCTCTCTCTCTCTCTCTCTCTCTCTCTCTCTCCAATCAGTCCTGCCTGGTCTTCTTGTACACAACGTACCCAAGGACATATGTTGCTCAAATAATATACATATGTATGTGTTTATCTTATTTTTTTATGAAAAATTTGTATCTTTTTTTTTAATGCAAAATACAACTTGTGATGATGATACATTTAACAAGAAGCATAAAACCTCCTAACATTTCAAAGCTTTAGAATCTGGAAAAAGTTGTACATAATATTTCTCGAGGCAAAACTGCCACCGCCCATCTGGAATGTTGGCAGAGGAATAAAACTTGCACTTCCTCTTCATTAGCCTTGCTGGTGGAATTCCAAAGTAACGTTCAATATGGAAAACAAAGGAACAAAAAAGGCAAGAATACATAATTATGCACTGCGTTTTACGTAAATTTTTTGTCTTTGTTGTTTGGAAATTCAACTATGTTGCTTTTTCTTTCTTACTGTTGATATATTTTTTATATTCATCATTACCAATGAAGTTGGTTATTTTACAGAATATTACAATAAATATAAATGAAACGCAATACTTTCTTTGAAGATTCCAAATTTTTTATGTATTATTGCTAGTACTGTTGGTAATTGTTGCTTTTGTTACTTTGGGTTGACATTGTACATCTAAAAATAATACATTCTCTCTCTCTCTCTCTCTCTCTCTCTCTCTCTCTCTTCTCAGTATACTTAAATTTCTAAATACAAGTATTTAGGGTTAATATCCAAAAACTCTTTAAAAAACATCATTATTCTTTCTTTAAAATATTAATTTGAAGAAAATAAATGAACGAAGTCTTGATTCCACTTCAGGGAAACTTTAATATCGAAACCTTCATCTATTTTTCTTATGCAAACATCCAGGAAGACGAGAAACTGTTGATACTATCATACTCATGTAAACTTTATGGACGGGTTACAGGACGCTGTGTCCATCTACCAAGTCCTCCAGATTCTCCTCAGAATCCATATCCTTCCATTTACTTCTTTTCCACGTGGATAAACGAACACCCATGATGTCAGGATTAGGGGAATCAAGGAAGTTTCTTCAGTGTTTCTTGTATAAACAACAAATGATTGTATGTTTTTCCATCAAAAGTGAAAAAAGGTTTGTCACCCATTATATAAAGGCATAAATAATTCTTATCATTTATGGTTTTAAATTATGCATGACAAACCATTTTTTCACTCCTGATGATAAAGAAATAAAAAACAATCATCCGTTGTTGGCATGGAATCCTCTGTCGCCCCTAAATCTCTACACGAAATACTTTGCCACTTCCTTGTTTCCCTTAATCCTCACCTGGGTTCTCCTCTTAACCATGTGTTTGTTTGTTTGTATGGTGCTTTTACGTCGCATGGAACCAGTGGTTATTCAGCAACGGGACCAACGGCTTTACGTGACTTCCGAAACAACGTCGGGAGTGAACTTATATCACCAGAAATACACATCTCTCACTCCTCAACGGAATGGCCGAGAATCGAACCCGCGACCACATAGTTGGGACGCTAATACCATACCAACCACGCCGCTGAGGTGCTTTTCTTAACCATGTGGAAAGGAAATAAATGAAATGGAAGGTGCCTTTGCTCTGTTGGATATAGATTCTGAGGAGAATCTGGAGGACTTGGTAGATGGACACAGCGTCCCGTAACCCGTCCATAAAATTTACATGAAATATGATTGTATCAACAGTTTCTCGTCTTCCTGGATGTTTGCATGAGAAAAAGAACTGAGGGTTTAGACATCAAAGTTTCCTGGAAGTGCACCAACGATTTCGTACACAGACAAAAACATATAAAGACGCACGCAGACCACATATACTATATGTAAATAAAGGTTATGTTATATATATATATATATATATATATTAATATATATATATAATATATATATATATATTATATATATATATATATATATATATATATATATGTATATATCTGTGTATGCGTGCTTATTTTTTTTTTTGTACACAACTTCAGTTTTCCCACTTACAAAGGAAAACCAAAAACAACCATGGAAGCTGGGTTTTTTCCCACTGTTAATCTTCGGTGCCAAGTTAGAAATCAGTAAATGTCACTCTGTAATCTAAAGCAGTTGGCTGAGCAATGAGATACTGGCAGCAACGGAGGGTTCATGCATGCGGGAATAAAAAATTGCAAGCTGTAATATTGTCAATGATGAAAAACCAACATGAACAGCACAAAAAAAAAAAACTCAAAACACTAGTAATACAAAAGCAATAATAAACATCTGGTCTCAGTAGGATATGAAGTCTTTTCTTTGGCACTTAATAATAACAATAAACTAATTTAAGTGTTAAAATGAAGTTTACAATGTTTTGCCTACGAAAAACTAATATACGTGTATGTACATATGATACATTTTTTGTTTGCATACTTATACATACATACATACACATACATACATACACACACACACAATATATATATATATATATATATATATATATATATATATAATATATAATATATATATAATATGAGACAAGATTATTACAATATGCTCAATGTGAGATAAACTAGATGATTCGTCTCAAATAATTAACCGGTACACAAAAATACTCCTCATACAAATCAAACTGGTATACAACGGCAAGAAATGTAAACACACAAATTAATGCAAACATTAAACCCTCCCTAAATACTCTTGACAAAATAATATTCAGTTACCAAAAACATCACCCTAAAAGCTTACAATTGGCCAGAGGGCAAAAAAAAAAAAAAAAAAAAAGGGTTAAAAATCCCACTTTCACTACAGAATTTTCGGAGACACCAACATAACAGTGTTCCGTTTCTTTTGACACGGGATGAGCCGCTAAGCTATTTTCTCTCTCCAGTCTGTTTTGTCTCCTTTTTGTATTTCCTGTTTTCGGCAGACCCAGCCTCTCAAAAGGGAAAACAGAGGCAAGTGTTAAATGCCTTGAAATTAGAGCGAAATCCTCTTTGGTTGGCGGGAGAAAACAAGTTGCCTGGAAACACATTAACCACCTGAGAGGAAAAACTGGCTGTCGTTGTCACATTCTGATCTTTCAAAACGTGATACGGACACACACACACACACACACAGAGAGAGAGAGAGAGAGAGAGAGAGAGAGAGAGAGAGAGAGAGAGAGAGAGATGGTTTTAAGTAGAAATACGAAGATTTGGGAGTTCAGTATATTCACACACACACACACATATAATTATAATTGGGAATTGTTGGTATTATTATATTACATATAATAATACCATCAAATAGAAAACGTTCCCAAAAGCTTTACAAAAATAATAATAATAATTACGTGGAGCATGTCTGAACAAAATTGCACAAATAAAAATCTACTCTGAAAATCTATACATCAAAATACAGGGAAATTCGTACTGACGCGTGGACATTTATCTGCTGTGATATCAACAACAAAACGTCAGAATCATCGCGAACTTTCTTTGCACGGCCCTTGACACGTCGGGTACCGGACACATAACAAGAGTCACATGAATGACGCTGAAACGTCCAACTCACACAGAATGCATGAACGCTAATAATAGCTTCATGCGGTTTCAACTGCTCAGTTGTTTATTCATATTTATTTGAGTACGTAAACACTTACCTCTTTGTATAAAGAGAGAGAGAGAGAGAGAGAGAGAGAGAGAGAGAGAGAGAGAGAGAGAGAGAAGGTTACCTGTAAAAAAATTCCTATCCTGGGATGGGAATTACCTTGCCGAGGTCCTCCTCCGTGTATATTTGAACATTATTTGACAATTATTGAAAGTGGTGGTATCACAACTTGGCTCATCTGTCAAAATGTTCATGAAAGGCCTTCCTTTTTTCCAACTGAGTGAGCCGGTACATAAGTGACGGCTGAATTGTTGTGAGGGCGGCAACTGTTCCATAGTTTAGGCCTTCTTGGGTATAGCATATATGACACATTCTGAGACTGTGGTGGAGTTAAGGGACAGAGAGAGAGAGAGAGAGAGAGTTTGCATTGACCTGCACCATAAGAAAGGGAACAGTTTAAGGCATTTGTATTCCTG
The DNA here is from genome assembly GCF_015104395.2 of Macrobrachium nipponense. NCBI lineage: Eukaryota > Metazoa > Arthropoda > Malacostraca > Decapoda > Palaemonidae > Macrobrachium > Macrobrachium nipponense. The sequence goes on from NC_061105.1 coordinate 24,648,611, forward strand.
ACAGGAAAGAGCCATAACTTCCTTCTGTATCGTTTAACCTTTCGACCTCAACAACCCCCCACCCCCTGCCCCCCAACATTTCCCAACACCCTCCTTCCTAACAGACTTCTGCAGGAAACGTGTCTGTTTACCATAAACATAAAGAACCAAATATCTTTAGTTCCCTGATGTGTAACTTCGTTTAAGTACAGTCTTTGATGTAAGATGTAAGATAGGCGATTGATTGATGAAATTTAGACCGTCAAGACAGGTACTTACTGGAGCACTTTCGGCCATTCAGAGGGCAAGACATTGAAAAGCAGAAGTTGGAGTGGTTGGACAGCAGGTTCAAGAGAATAAAGGAAATGAAGTAAAATGAGCTTAAGATGGAAATGAGACGATATCAGATAATGGTTACCTGAGATACGACTACTTTTCCAAGATTATTTGAGATTATTTATCTAGTTTTAAAATGATGTTTTCGTTACCACAAGTGAGCTTTTTCGTTTAGAAAAAAATTACTTTGTTTGAGACCTAAATTGGTCTTTAAGCCACTCAATGTAATATAACTTCAGTAGGAAGGGGGATGATAACTTCAGCCAAAAAAAAAAAAAAAAAAAAATCTTCATTGGTGTCTTTGTGGATCTCCCAGGAAATTGGATAAAAGCTGAACACAAAACATCAAGCCAGAAGAGATGAAGGTGAAGAGGAAGCAATAAATTTGGGAGAGCGTAACTCTGTCAAGAGACAGTGGACAGATTAATTTTCTTCTTCTCATGAGTCACTATAAGGAAACAGTCAATGAAACTTTTGTTTTCATTTACGGTGGTCGACATGTCATCAACAATATCTCGCCAACAAACAGCAAACTGGTTGGAAAAAGTCATCGACGCAATTGTAGAACGAATCATCGACATACGCTGAATAACTGTATGAAACATTGGTCAGAACTACCAATGTATGGTTGAATATTCATCCTGTGTGTGTGTGTGTGTGTACTAAGACCTTGATTTACAAGACAGGAAAGGAATGGGGTGGAAGGACCAGAACTCAAGAAAAACACAAGTAAGTGAAGAACTCCAAAACTTGCCAATAAGTTGGAAAGAAACAGGGTCAGAACCACAGACTAAGAAACAGGGTCAGAACCACAGACTAAGAAACAGGGTCAAAAGAAACACAGGCTGGATGTGAGGAGACAGAGCCTGGCGAAAGCAACAGTTATTTAAGGTCTCCTGTAGCATGATTGGTAAGCTACTAAATAACTGCTAAATAGCTATTACGTCTATTAAGTTAAAGTGTTTAGCATTTGTATCCATGAACAACAATTCGTCAATATCAATCTAATATAGGGGGCATAGGAATGGAAAAATTAATATTTGAAGCACAATGACACACTCATAAGGGGCTTCATACGACGATTATGAATGTCTAGTGTTTTGTTATGCAAAACTGGAAGGTACATAAAAAAAACGCAAAAATTTTAGGAATAGTTAAGCTATCGTATGTGTTTTTTTTAAAGATGTGCCTCACGCCAACTGTCCAAAAAATATTAGGACTAATAGATATGCCATATCTCGAAAAAAAACTCTACCGAAAGTTATCTATAAATCTAAAACGAATTACCTCCAAAGAAATTCATGTCAAGACAGATCTCCCCTCTGGCCTATCGCCAATATGTGCTCGTTCGCCAGACTCCATTCCACAACTGCTATACGAGACCGGAAAATGGGAAATGATTGACTGACAGATTATATATATATATATATATATATATATATAATATATATATATATATATATATATATATATATATCTATATAGATACATATACGCATATATACATATATACGTGCATACACCATCATATATACATATGTTAACTTATGACACACAATTGTTCTGTGCAATGGTACAATTACCAGAAGTACCTCATTAAAACTGGATGGTACCTAGCGGAGTTATTCATTCAAAAAAGTTACAAGCTTCCAAGGACAAACAGTCCTCATTATCAAGTATCCATGAAATGATCGAAGAAGTAGAACCGCTGTTCTTATATGAGTGTGGTGGTTTCTAGATCTTTTAATTACCCTGCTTCACCTGTTTGGCTCTGCCCTCGTGACATATACAGATACAGAACATCAGACACTACAATCAGACGTTGGCAGTTGCCAAACACTGTCGGGAAAAAGACCAAAGAATAGACTGGGAATACATGAATTCTATTTACAGAAATACTCACAAAACGGCAAGACTGATTGCAGAGAATGCCTTTATAACATCCCCTAACAGTGCAATGGCAGGCAACACCGGGAATGGATTCGAAGACGGCATATCAAGGAAAATCATATACTCCACAAAAGAGAAGCAGCGCCCTTACACAAGACACGAACACATGGAACACCGTGGGCAGAGAAGGTCAAGGTCACGAGGGCGGAGCCAAACAGGAGAAGCAGGGTAATCAAAAGAGGAGGAATGAGTCCTGGGCCAAAGCCTCTGCTATACTGAGGATGCGTTGGTTGGAAAACAACTTAGTTCCTTACTTTCATGTGAACAAAGGCTATAAATAGTACCTGATATTGAATCACACTCAAGAAGAGAAATATTTCAGGGCATCCGAAGCATCTCGTGCACTTATAGCAATGCCATCCATGACACTCACATGATATCATACAAACAGCACATAATACATCATCAATAATAACTCAAAGCTTCCGTGATCATCATTTCCGTTCGGGTAATAATTAAGGGATGAATTATAGACAGCATCAAGGTAATTTCATCCCATCATCAGCCATCTTGGGTAGGAGAGAAAGGCACTGGTGACCTTCACTTATTCTTGATATTAAGAGAAGCTTTTCATCTGTATGATACATGTATCGAAAGCTATATAACTATAATAATATATATATAAATATTTATGTACGTATCAGCAACATTATTAGATAACAGTACGCAAATTTACTAATTAAGTAATTATGTAATAACATGTACATAAATGCTGAAATAACCAATACTCACGTACGCTCCGTAATCGTCTCACCGATCAGAGTAATAATTACGAGATCATTAGGAGAACGTTTGCCTTGGAATAGGTGTCAGAAATCAATTTTGGAAACAGCTCTGGGCCAATTTCAATGGGCAAGATTATTCCTCAGGGTCGGTTAATGGCCTCGCTTAATGCAACCCTTGAGACCTCCCTCTCGACTGGGAGGAATCCCCACCTCTTCCTTGACTGAGAAAACACCAGATTAATCCTTGCATCTCCCGTCTTGAGAAAACAAAAATTTTTCCCACCAACATTTTGGGCTGGGCTAAAAAAATAGAAAAAACTTCTGTAAATTCCACCTTTGGAGAAAGAAAGAATTATTTCCAATTCAATCTTGGGAGTGAAATAAATTCACGCCATAAAAATCATACAAAATATCGCTCAAGCCCAACCTGGGAGAGAACATTCACAGTAATCTCTGTCTCGGGAGAAAATTCTTCAATCTCAATCTGAGTGAGAAACGGCCTTACAATCTCTCACTTAGGAAGAAATAAAATCATTGATAACAATCATCTTCTCGGTGAATACAGCAAGAACTGTAGCCTATCTGTGTACTTCCTCTAAATTTTGGAGAGTAATTCTTAACACTTCCAGCTGAGGAAGAGGAAATTTATGCACCTTCTCTATTGGAGGAAATACTACATGTCCCTGACAGTGAAGGAAGAAACGTCGCGACCTCCATCTTGGTGATAAACAACTCCCTCCGATATCGCTGTTAAGAAGAGAAACTCTAATAACCTTCACTTTCGGTAAAATAAAACCCTATAACATCCTCTGTATTGGCAAGTGATAAAACCTTCGTGACTTCCTCTTCCTGAGCAAGAAGTGTGATTTGGAAAATTAAGGTTTGATTACCGACATCTAGGAGCGTCCTTTAGTAAGACAATAACGCCCTTCGAAAAGCTCAGTTATCTTTGTTACTGAGGACGAAATAATGACACCTTTCTTGAGTGCCATTTTTAATATGTTGCAAAGATATTCTGAAAATCCTTAAGCTTTACAAGGGCAACTTTACTATTGTTATTATCGATCACAGTGACCACCAAACGGATTGTTCAAAAAAGCCTAAAAATAACCATTAAATAAAAATTAGTTTTCGCAGCTTATTAAAAACAAAAATTGTTACTCCTCCCCACAGACAACCCCCAGAACGTTCCCGTAGGAATGATCAGCATTCCTTTTAATTCTAACAGCATTCCCATCACTGGAATTAACTTCCATTCCCATGAAAACTGGATTAAACCTTTCAGATAAAATAGGCTGTCCTGTTTGCGTGTAATTTTATTGCCGCACTATTCTCCTGTTTTTTTTTTTTTTTTTTTTTTCATATCTGAATTTTAAGCTCTCATTCATGTTACACACACACACAATTATATATATATATATATGTATATATATTATATATATATATATATATATATATATATATATATATATATATATATATATATATATATACATACACTATATAGACGTATATATACACATACATTGTAAACATGTTACACTTACTGAATTACAGAAATTGGAGGTGCCATAGTAAATTGATTCCCATTGAGAGAAACCATGAATGACCCGGGTGTGAGACCAATATTCCATCAGCATTTCCACGGCCACGGAAACTGGGAGAGTTCCATTCTGCATTGTGAAGATTTCGGGAAACGTATTGCTTGTTTGGGCGATTGGTATCACGGGAGGAAACGCAACACGCCGGGTTCGAGTAACCTTCTTGTGATGAATGCTAATACAAGATGAAATCAATTTTTTTCCTTCTACGTACCAAAGGAGTGTATCAACTCCTAAGTATGAAAGAGGTTTTCATCTTCAATTTCTTATTTCAGATTCCAAGGCATTCACGGGAAAGTCTATCGGAAAGTTTTTAGAAACCGGAATGTTATGACATCTTTGTCGGATAGAATAAGTAATTTTAACGAATGTGAACACAACAAATAAAACCTGAAAACAAATACGACTGAAGAACATTTTCTACTTCTATTTCTTTTCTACTCCCTTCCAGTAGTCGAAAGAGAAGATAACTGCAGGACTATTAAGCTGTAATTCCCCCATTCACGAATAAGCTCAGACGTTTACGAGTCATGATGTCAAAAATGAAATTGGGATTCCTTTACCGACAGAACGGAAGAACGGAACGATGACTTCGACGCAAATGAAGGGAGTCTCAGGGGAACGTAGAACGGAACACTCATCACAGATGAAGGGTATGGAAAGACGTGTACAGAAGGAATGAAACAGAGGAAAAATCAAAAGAACAGAGATAGAAAAGGGAGTAGAATGAAGGAATGGAAAATCAACGAAAGGCTAGGAATGACGAATGGAATCCGGAACCAGAGGACTTAAACAAAGCATATGAAGAGAGAGGAACAAAGTAATACAGCACAAACGAGTAATAACATCGACGAAGGACTCATTCGACCGCTGGAATAAATAGGGGAATAACAAACAAATAAAGAGGAAAGTTAAACCCTAGTCATTCAGCCACTCACTGTGGGTATGTGAAAACTACGTAAAGAAAGACTCAAATAAAAATGTTTCATCTGAAACCTGAAAGGATTTACAAAAAGTCTCAATACACCTTCATCTATATTTGTACAAAAAGGACTATTTCATTGAGAATACATGGCAACTACTTACTTGATTTAACTATTCATACACCAACATAATCTTCATAATGCAAATACAATTCTCTCACGATGTTCTACAGCAGCTAAAAATGATACAGAGAGCACATAAATTGTGACGTTGCACCGAATGAGAAACTGTGATTATATAAAAAAAAAAAATCCACTACATTCTATGCTGACATTCATTCCTCTTTGAATCACTCATTGCTTGTTAGGTCAAACGTTCTCATCAATATGAACAAGATTTATTTTCATTTTACAAATGATTACAACTTTCTTACTTCTTGTTGGGCTGATAAGACTGTTCTATAACTGAGAAAAAGTCCACCTCTCACCACATACAGGAATGATACAGCAAGATATCGCCAGATACGTCTAAGAGGACTCATTACAAAAGCCTTTGGTGGCAAAGGTGGAAACAGCACCAAGTCTGACTCGAGGGAACTCGATTATCATCTCGGTATGACGCCCAGTCTGACAGACGGATTCTGCAAACTGAGCATAAGGAGCGACGTTTTGGACTCCAAATGAAGCTGAAAACTCATTAGAGATGAAACGAGTGTTCACGTGCAAGGTAGTCGGCCAACACTGACAGAAAAAGAGCTCCTCGTGGTAGGTTAGTTGCTGATCTTTCGTTTTGAAAGATTTCCTTTCTCATTCACTTTTTACACAAAGCTCTCTTCATTTCGTATTATCAAATATGACTGACAGCTTCAAGCTACGTCATTTAGATCAACAACAAAGTTCCAGGGCAGCCGTTAGGATATGGACTGTCATTTCATATATGGATTTCTTTACTTACTCACTAATCTGTTCTCAATACATTATACAAATGATTACACACAAAATCTAAAAACCTGTAACCTTACATTACCAATGACAAGTCTCTTGCTGCATGTGCTAATCCTAATAAATGTGTCATACCCACATTACGTGGAAGAAAAGAAATGAATACGAGAGGCATAATTATTCACTAAACGAAATAATGCTCTGCCTCCTTCCCCAACATTTCCGAACTCTTCCTTCGGTGTTCCCCGCACTCTATCAATCGCCTGACCCTTCGAGGTGAGTCTCGACGTTTAATCAAACGAATTACAAATTTCTGCTCTTATTTTCCAGCGCTCTTCACCAACACGTGCACACAAACATAAATAATTTCTAATTACACCTGAGAGAGAGAGAGAGAGAGAGAGAGAGAGAGAGAGAGAGAGAGAGAGAGAGAGAGAGAGAGCTAAACATGATAAAAAGAAGTATTCTGAAAGGGCTTCACAGTATTGCTACTTCTAAAAATAAATCTTTATTTAATTATTTATTTTTGGTGCATCAGTGATTCAGAACTCCGAAAAATGAATAACATTACCTACGCTCTACTTCTATTCCTTCTTGATTTTCATTTTTCATGAGGATGAAATCGTGGAAATTTTCCGTTACCACTATAAACAAAAAATATTAAAATATCAAGCTATTTTTCCATCTTGCAATTTGGAAGTCCTCATTTTTCATCAGCAAGTGTTACGGGGAGGCAAATGAGGTGATAAATGATTTTAGGGGGTTTGCCAGAGAGAGAGAGAGAGAGAGAGAGAGAGAGAGAGAGAGAGAGAGAGAGAGAGAGAGAGAGAGAGATAATTAATAATTTTCAATTAACATTTAAAAAAAAGATAGAAAACAGCAACCATAACAGACATCATTCGCTGAAACCGAATCCACAGAGCTGAGATTCCCATCCCTGTTCCCTGTCCCTTCGGCCTAACGGTATCTCGGAGCGTTTGCAAACACACTACAAACAACAGCGTCACAGACTAGGCAGTTGATCACTGCACACAATGAAAACTAACAAATGAAAACAGTTTCTTTTTCTTTAATTTTACAGTTTGCCTTCAATGATCTAAGGTTATAATGCGTTGTATAAGATATTTTTTTTTTTTATTCTTTCGTAATCTAGAAGACCTGTAGGCCTGTTCCTCCATTTTGAACTTTTCTTTACCTTTTACAGATCATTATTTCTGTCTCTTTATTTTCAAGAGAAACCTTTAGAAGGGAAGTTTTTTTTTCATGACATGAACCAAATTTTTTACATCATAAATTGACATTATTATCCTTTAATAAATCGAAATGAAATAACAGCTTTCTACCAAACATTCGGATACTTTATTCATTTTCTAATTTTCAGGTAATACTTCTAAGCTATCAAACCTTACAAATCCTCCTTCGCACAAGTAACTTATATTTTTCAATGGTAACATAAGTCACTTATTCTTTCCCTAAGGCAAGGTGCTCGCTCTCTCTCTCTCTCTCTCTCTCTCTCTCTCTCTCTCTCTCTCTCTCTCTCTCTCTCTGTGTCAATTCAAGTTGGTCAATTCAAGATGGAGTTGCTCTCTCTCTCTCTCTCTCTCTCTCTTTCCCGGAAATTCCTGGACTCTTCCTAAAACCTAAGCTGTCTTTTTGTCTTCACTTGATTCAGGGCTATTAAAGGGGTTTGCACGTCTTTACATCTGGTCGCTTTGGGAAAGGAAAGGCTTTTGGAATGGGGCACTGGGAACAAATACAAGCATAGGCTCTCTCTCTTTCTATCTCTCTCTCCGTAGAGGGGCACACTGTAGGCATTACGAATGAGTGTTTGAAGCGTCCCAGAGGCGCCTCGCTACAACCACTTTTTAGCCTTATACTTTACCTCCATCCCCACTTATTTACATCAACCTCGCTGGCCAACCTTTTCTAAGATCGCTGTGGTGTGGCTTGTACAGTTATCATACGTTGCCAATTTTCATGTTATGGGAATCATATTAACTTCTTGGAATCTACTGAAATAGTTTTCATTTCTTGATATGTGGTTCTTTGTTTCCATAAGATACTTTGAATATATCTTATTTCGTTTATTCTTCATGAAAACCTCAGTTTCATTAATGAAAATGAAAATATTTACCTAAAACTTACACATAGCATAACTATTTAAAGCCCGGGACGCAGTGTTACCATGCGAAAACACCACAGGCGGATGGACAGGTGGAAAAAACAGAGTATAGTGACCTAAGTTAAAAAAAAAAAAAAAAAAAAAAAAAAAAAAAAAAAATATATATATATATATATATATATATATATATATATATATATATGATATATATATATATATATATATATATATATATATATATATATATTATATATATATATACATAATATAAATGAAGGAAGCTGAGCAAACCCAGTTCTTTTTTTAAACCGAACTATTAATATCAGTTAAGGGATTTAGTAAACTTTGCAAACATTTTAAAAGGCTTTTCAAGATTACGATTGTTCGAGTCAAAGGACTACAGGAGGATAGAAAGCGAGGGAATGTTACACTGTTATTGCTCTTTCTTCAGTTCCAAAAACTGCAGCAGTTCTCAGAATGAACACTGGCAAACTACAACACACCGCTTGTCTAATTTTATCACTTACGTTTAAATGAACTTGGACATATTATCTTGGACAATTAATAACTGAAATTGAATTCTTAAGTAAATGAAAAAAATTACATCGTGAGCATAGGCTAATTGTAAACAGATCGCTTTTTATAGCATTATGAACAAATATTGTATTACACTTGGAGCATTTCTTGCGATAACATTGAAACGCCGTTCATCTTTGAACATCAAAACTTGCCGTATAGTCCGTAATTATAGATGAAATGAAATTAATCCAATACACGGTGGAAAATATTTACAAAGGAAAGGGGAGGAGCAATCCTTCCTCGGTTTCACCCAAACATTAAATTATGCGGCAAACTCTTCTTAGTTGTGTACCTAAATGAGTAAACAAAACCGATTAGTCATTTACATTGGCTTTTAACTTTAATCTCGAGTTATCAATAACACATTCACGTCCAGCTAACTTCCACGTCAGCCATTTCATAAGCTTACATTCATAGCTTATTAGTGCAAACACACACACTCGCACACACACAAAGGCCCTTGTTTTCCAGTACTCTTCCTCGCCATTTATCTCGAGATCTCTAGGTCCTTCTATTCTTCTCCCTTTAATATTTCTGAATTATACGCACTTGTCTTTAACTGATCTTCTTCCATTCTTTACACAAGACCAAACCTTCTCAGATCCCACCGACTCACCCTTTTCCCCACTTTCTCCTTTTCATCGCCTCTTCTGCGCATCTCAACTTCCATCTTTTCAATCTGCTGATGCCACGGAACTATTCACTCAAACAACTTTCCTCTTCAACCGCCATTAAGTTGGTCTTTCATCTGCATTTACTATCCATACATTACTTCCATAAAGAAGACTTGGCTTAAAAGTTCCTTCATAAATTCTTACCTCGACTTCCATAGACATTTCATTATCTCCCCAATCTCTTGCACACACTTCCTTGATTCGACCTTTAAAAAAAAGTACAACCCTTGAAAGTATGAATGCAAAATATTCGACCCTTCAAAAAAAAAAAAAAAAAAAAAAAAAAAAAAAAAAAAACAATACAAATATATTTTATAAATAAATTCTGACATTTAGAAAGGACGACATCACTGACATACTCTACTGAAGATTTCTACAATGAGAGACTCTTTCCCTTCCTCTGTATTTCCTGTTTAATTCAATATATTTAAAAAAAAAAAATTACGTACTTACCGAATCGGACGATTCATTCCGAAAAACAATTGTGACGAGATGAAAAATTGGGCGAGATACAATTTTTGGTCAAGAAAAATGTTGACTACTTTCCCTTCCAATAATGAAACAACTTCCCCTTTTAATTTTAACGCTGGGAGCACTCTTGGAAAAAGCCAATGAAAGAAAAATGAGAGACAAGTGTCAAACCATGCAAGCCTTTTTCTTCGGGCGAGTTTTACAGTTTTTGCACTATTTTTTCTTGCAACAGTACGCAGCTTTTATATTTTTCACTTTGCACTGCTACATGCCAAGGAATTTTTTATATTATTATTCTTTTATATGCTTATGGATATTGGGAGTCACCTCACTGCATTCTTAAAATCTACGATTTTGATAAATTTGAGATCTTGTTACAGTGCCCATCAAATTTTCTGTGATTTCTGTAACCTTGGAAAAACTACTCCCATTTTTTATGTGACAATTGCAATAAGCAGTTACCCAGGGCAGTTACGAAGAGCAGCGATGAAACCGAAGACAAATTAAAGCTACTACAGAGGCAGAGTCCCTGGGCAGGGGCCGGGTTGTTTATGCTTCTGTTAAGTCGGAAAGTGTTTCATAGAAAATCGTATAAACATTCTCTCTCTCTCTCTCTCTCTCTCTCTCTCTGTAATCTATTATCTCTTCCCTGACCCTAAAGAATCTTTTCAGACAACTCAAAATCACGAATATGAAACTTGAAATTGCCTTGAGGCACACAATGATAAACTGAGGAATGGATTCTAAAATCAAAGAAGGCTTCAGTATACAAAATGAAAAAAAAACTAACAATAAAAATTAATATTATCTTATTAGTAAAGCAAAGTCAACGATATCCAGAGAAAGCAGATCAAAATTTACCGCTCTCTCCGAAGCCGTGGTGGGCTAAATCTAAGCCTTCAAACTATGTGTCCTACGTGTCACTTATATTCAATAAAACGCATAAATTAATTAGTAATGGTAACAGGTAAGAAAAACAGAATTCACTTAGGTGCAGGGGCATTTTTAATGAGAATGGTGAAGATTTATCATGCATGTTTACATACTATGGAACCTCTAAGTTCATGTTCCCTCATTTATAGGTAAGTACCAAAGGCATTAGGCTGGCAACCCTATCCCTTATGAAATTCTCATGGTTGGAAACAAAAGGACAAATACTTCTTGAATCAGCTTTTCATGACTGAAAAGGCTGAGCGTAAGCAAAGGTTTCTTGTCCTCACCGTAAAATGGAGGAAGACTAGGGCATAATCGGATATATCTATAAAATAAAAAAAATTCCTCACAATTACTTTTGAAGATTCCCATACAGGTGAATGAATTCCCTGCATCCTACCTGTCACCCAAATCCCGCAACACCAAACTCTGTTGGTAGTGACAATTTGTAATGATGGTTTGCTTGTTAATGGCTTTGATCTTTGTTTTTTGAAATTTTCTTGTTTATGTTTCTATTTATTTATTTTACTTTGTACCCCGAAGAAGTGTACGCAATACACGAAAGCGTTTCGTACCTGGTTTTAATTAATTTTCAACTTTCACGTGGCTATTAACGTACTTATATATATGTGTGTCTGTGATTATAACAGATTGATATGCGATTTATATATGCAACTGTATCTCCCCTAATCAAGCCCATTTCGAACCACGTTTCCATGTCTCTCCATTCTCACTAAATGTGAGAACTCCATATATGGCATTTATTTCTCTGTTCACTACCTTTGCATTCAAAACACCTAGCACAACCAGCCTCTAGTACTCTTGAAAGTGCACCGAGCAACAACTGGCTATTCAAGTTAGGACAAATCTGACTCTTAAATAGAGATCGAAGATGTAGAATTTTGTGTATCAAAGCCGGGGGAGCCGACAACGTAAGATTCCTTCCGTAAAATCTGACCTTCGAACTATTAATCATAAATTCAAGCTTCATTAATGGTCAAATTGTTCCACTCTTGCATGCACAATGCATATGGAACCAGAAATCAAGGCATATAAGAAATCTGGCAATAAGTGGCTCTCTTATAAACCTGGCAAATTTTGTACTACAAATATTCTATTCTAAATGAGACACAGAAAGTTCCATAATAAGTCTTTACTCTGAGGAAAAGATTCTATAAACCGACAAACGACGGAACAATGTTAAAATAACGAATTAGGAAATAAACATGAACTTACTAACATCACATCGAACATTTTTATGAAAATAATATTAAAACTCACAAATATTGCTGTATCAAGAATGAAATTAGTAAATATAGAGTAAATATGTAATAGAGTAAGGATTCATACAGGAAATTCAATGAAGAAGGACAGAGGAGAACAGTTGCAAAGAATATTCGCGTTAAAAGGGTGTGGAAGAAGATTTGGGGCACAATTTCCTTTTTCGTCTTCAGGGGGCCCTTTCTCTTCTCTCCTCTGCCAGAAGGGAAACACTGACTGGAGGAATGAATCGGAAGAAAGGGGTGAACACTATTTAATGATGAAGAGGGTCGGTTTACAAAGATATTTGTTTGGTTAAACATGTTCGTTCCTCTCCAGTTAGTGAATATACTGTCAGTAACTTTAAACTTGAAGTTATTTTGTTTATTTAATTTATTATATCGTCCAGTTATTCAATAATCGTATATGTCAAAATCATTTGAATATGGAAGGGTAAAGGTTACCTTTCCTTATTCAAATGATTCTGAAATATACGATTATTGAATAATTGGACGATATACTCAATGAAATAAAATAACTTCAAGTTTAAAGTTACTGACAGTAAATTCACTAACTGAAGAGGAACGAAAGTATCTAACCAAACAAATATCTTTGTAAACCGACCATTTCTTTAATATTCATTAAATACCAGTTTTTTTTTAAATGACCCCCCCTCGGTTTCGTTTATTATTTCTTGGTTGTCTACAGCCCAATTAGATGGGAACTGGCCCAGCGGTGAGAAGTGCAAGACA
>NC_061105.1:24662357-24669857 GCF_015104395.2 Macrobrachium nipponense
GTATAAGTACAACCACAATCTCCTATTCGTTCTTTCCATTCTACGAAAGGAAAGTTGAAGTCACCAGATAGGAGAATAGTCCAGTCCTTGTGATTTCTACATATATCATCCAATTTTTCAATTATTAAGTCAAACTCTTTAGTATTAGGAGGTCTATATATTACTATGTTCATCAATTTTTCAGATTCAAATTCTACCGCTATTAGTTCACATTCTGAGTTTACTATATTTCTCATATATTTTTCCTTTTTTTTGTTTTTTTTTGTCTTTCCCATATATTGCGGTTCCCCTTGATTCCTATTTTTTCTATCTGATCTATAAAGTTTGGAACCCTTTATTTGATCATCATTCCCAGTCTCTTGGGAATACCAGGTTTCACTTATATTCATTATATCTATTTTCTTTTCATTTTGGGTTAGTTCTTCTAAGTACTCTATTTTTCTTTTTGAGTTACTCGTAACTAAACCCTGCGCATTCATCACTATGATGGTTTGCGTGTTTCTCCTTCATTTAATACTGGTAGTAATAAGGATTTTCCCATGTCCTCTTTTCCTGTTCTGGTATGTTTGTTCTTTTTTTCATTTCCAGAAATTCTGACATTAAAAAATCCAACTTTTCCATAATATTTGATCTTCCTTCATCATAATTATTCATTTTGTGTCTGAATCTGCAATTTCTCCGTTTTCTGCAATATCCTCTTGCATAATAAATACAGTTTTATTACTCTTGAGTAGAATTTCGGAGCTGATGCTTTTGAAATTTTTTTGCTGACACCTCTGCATATCTCATTGGTGGTTTGCTTTTCTCTTTTACCTGATATTCTTGATTTCTCTCTTATTTGTTTCTTTCTTCTTTGGATTTTATTACTTGGTTGGTATTTATTTGATTAGTTTCATGGCTACAGGGTGCATATATTTTGCATTTTTTTGTCGAACTTACATCCTTTTCCTTCTTTAGTTTTTACATATTTTTGGATGCAGATCTCTGCAACAATCATCCCCATATCCATCTAAGTATGCACATTTACCATATATTTTCATAGTTTGACATATCTTAGGATGTTTGTAGTAACATCTTTCTCCAAATCTGCATTTCCCTCTTTTCAAAGTTGCAGATTTTGTCTTTCTTGTCTATTTTTTCCTCTTCTCCCGTATTGTATAGATCTGGGTAGAGCCTCTTCGGGATTTGCTTTTCTGTTGTCATATCGTAATTTATTTCTTCGTAGGTATGCTGCTTTATTGCCTCATATGTAGTTATCAATGAGTATCTCTGCATCCATACTTTTATCTTGTTCTTTGTTTTCCTTATTTTTTTCTGTCATTTCATTTTGTTTACTTCTCTTCCGTTTTCCTCTTCTTCTTTTTCTTCTTCTTCTTCCTCTTCCTCTTCTTCTTCATCCTCAACTATTTGTACATTCAATCTTGATTTAATAACATTGTCTATCCATGATAGACATGTTTAACAAAAATTCTGTATCTTTTCTCAAATGTATTACCTCTGCACATGTGGATGTGTCGGAATTTTGCATGCAGCACATTTTCTGATTAGGTTTTGTGGATTGACTATGCTATACCAAACCTTACACAGTTTGCATGCTTTTGGCATTCTTTTCCTAATGCATCAATTAGGATATTCACAGATTCACCTTATTCATTTTCTTTGTCGGAATATTTGGTTTTGTTTATGTATATTTTCTTTATGATCTCTTGACCACTTGGATTTTATTTGGAACTTCTTCAATTATTTTCAAGATGTTTTCATTAGATTTGTTCCAGTTTGAAGGATTATATCCTTCTAATATATCTATGAATGCTTTTGTATCTTTTTGGTTAGGACTGTTGCTGATTTCATAGATGAGAAATGCCAGTTCCCTTCCTGCTACCTCATCGTATTGCGAATCTGCTAGACACGCCAAATTACGCACCTCTTCCCGCAGTTGGAACTTACTGCCATCTTGTTCTGATTTATAGTATTACACTTGATAAACTAACTTAGAAGACGCTTTATCCTACTATTTTCACACTAATCTTATCACCGATAGTTCACGAACACTTCTAGATATTTCTCAAATTCTAGTCGTATGTTAAACTTGTGATATCTGTTGATTAATCTGACTTCACGCGGGTACGACTCACCAAGCAAGATGGCTACTTACGGGAGCTTTCAGTCACTCCAAGTCCTTCCGAAAGAAGTCTCCGCCAGGAATCTGAAAAACAATGCCTCAAATCCCAAATGAGGATCTGGGGTTAATTCCTGGAGCCTCTAGCGGCGTTTTCTAATTTTGATGTATTTGATCGGGTGAAAGAAAGGCAACCATGTTTTTGCTCTTGTACAGTTAACATTGTTTATGAAAAACTTACTGGCTCTGATCCCTGCCGGATCAGTGGTACTACCTTTTGTTTATGAATGGAATTCGAAACCTTGGATTATTTATTAGTAATAACGCAGCAGCTCTTGTTCTGGGAGGACTTCTTGGCCGCGCACATCAGTGCATTGAGGGCCAGAGGGCTCTCCAGATTGCTCAAGATGCTGCTGCTACTACAAGGATGGAGGCCGACGACGACCTTTTCTATGCCACCCGAAA
The DNA here is from genome assembly GCF_015104395.2 of Macrobrachium nipponense. Lineage (NCBI taxonomy): Eukaryota > Metazoa > Arthropoda > Malacostraca > Decapoda > Palaemonidae > Macrobrachium > Macrobrachium nipponense. The sequence continues at coordinate 24,664,942 of NC_061105.1, forward strand.
TGATCTCTCTTCCTGAATGAAGAGACTGGATGGATGCTCAGGATGAGAACCTTTTCCTCCTTGATGAGATCGAAGACGTTAATTTGAATGAATATTGCTGGAACAGTTTGATGAAGAGAAGCATAACGTCGAAAGGCTTCTTAAGATACGCGAATCTGTTGAAGAGGAGAATGGAACACCTGAGGCAGAAGATAAAAGAGTTGCAGGAGGCATTAACACGTAAGGAAAAGGAAGCAGAAAAATCTGCATGAGAACTCGCAATCAGAGAGAAAGAATGCGAGAAGAGCCAGAAAAATTGGAAGAACTGCAGAGGCAAGCTGAAGACAACGATTTCTACTGCGGCTACCTCGAGGAAAAGGTGAAGGGCCATGAAGCAGAGAGAAAGAGACTGACCCAGGCTGCCACAGAACTCGAGGAGAGACTGCGAGTCTCACAGCGAGAACCAGTCTCTGTTCTCGCAAGAAATCGTGATCTAGAGAAAAATTACGGCCATGAGACGCAGGAGAATCGAGGTCTGCAGAAGGAGGCCCATTTCATGGAAGCCAGAGTCCAGTCGCTTCCAAAGAAGAACAAAGATGATAAGACTAACTATAATGCCTTGGCTGAAGAGGCCAAGGCGAAAGGAAACATGCTCTACAAGCTTGGACGCCTCGAAGAAGCTTGTGAATGTTTCCTCAGAGTACTGGATGTGGCCGACGACCAAGCGGAGGTACAGACTAAGGCTGGGATTGTGTCTCCTGTGCTTGGCAGAGCGGTGCTCAAATTCGACCCTGATCGGTGCCCAAGGTCTCAAGAAGAGCGACATTGGCAGGGAAGGAAATCATACAGAAGGTCACTATGCCAACAATCTCCTGCTGATGCTGAGGAAAAAGAGGAAAATTTACGACGCTGTCAGGGAGTTCATCAAGGACCTGGGGCAGCAAAAGTATTTCAAGATCCTCAGGAGGCCATGAAAGTAAAGAGGAAGAGACCTAGAAGGACAGCGAAGAGGACGAACACTAAAGGAAACTAGGAAGAAATGACAGGAGAAAACAACCCCTGATTAACCAACACGGTGAGGAACTTTGACTTGTCACCAGTTGTGAGTTGTTCATCGTGTTCCAGAGGAGCTGTGATCTTCTCGGGCCATTCCATGGCTTGACTGCAAGATGGGTTGTTCACTGCTGCTCCCCCCGGCAGCAACCAGACAACGAGGTCCCCCCACCTCCTACACACCCATCCTGCAATCAAAAACCATCGATGGGTAAAGAAAACTCGCACTGCCTCTGGAGCATGACGCAGCATCATCAACTGGAGACCAGTCGAAAGCCTTCACATGGGCTGTTTCTTTGTAGTTCTGAAGACAAGCATTGTGATCGGTCTTTTCACACAGGCTTTTCCCTGGCGATTTCTCTCGTGTTCCTGACAAAGGCAGGAGGACAAACTCTCAGCATGAAAGCAAACGTTTTATTCGGAGGAAGGAGGAAACGCTCTCAGATGAGCCAACAGTTATTCAGGAGGAAGGAGGACAGCTCTCAGGATGAGGAGCTAACAGCTGTTCAGAGGCTGGAGGACCCAGCTCTCAGGATGAGAGCTGAACAGCTGTTGGACGGCTGGAGGAGCAGCTCTCATGATGAGAGCTAACAGCTGTTTTTTGGAGGCCTGGGGAGGACAAGCTCCCCCTCGTGATGAACCAAACACTGTCGAGGGGGCACAGGGGGGCCCCCCTCTCCTCCAACTGGAATACCCTCTGGAATAGGTTATCGATCTAAATCACCTGAGTTGAAAGCAACCTCTGGTGTGGCGTCAAAACCCTAAGTTAATGCCTTCTACTTCATATGTGAATTGGGTTATGTATTGCATGTTAAATCCCATCTTTTGCATATACTCTTGTGGCAACCTCTGGCGTGGCGTAAAAACCCGTAAGTTCAATGCCTTCATATATGCAAATATGGGTTTATTGCAATGCATAATGGCTCCATTACTTGCATATACTACTGTGGCAACCTCTGGCGTGCGTAAAAACCCGTAAGTTTCAATGCCTTCTATATATGCAAAATATGGGTTAGGCAATGCATAATGGCTCCATTACTTGCATATACTACTGTGGCAACCTCTGGCGTGGCGTAAAAACCCGTAAGTTCAATGCCTTCTATATATGCAAAATATGGGGTTATGCAATGCATAATGGCTCCATTACTTGCATATACTACTGTGGCAACCTCTGGCTTGGCGTAAAAACCCGTTAGTTCAATGCCTTCTATATATGCAAAATAAGGGTTATGCAATGCATATGGCTCCATTACTTGCATATACTACTGTGGCAACCTCTGGCGTGGCGTAAAAACCTGTAAGTTCAATGCCTTCTATATATGCAAAATATGGGGTTATGCAATGCATAATGGCTCCAATACTTGCATATACTACTGTGGCAACCTCTGGCGTGGCGTAAAAACCGTAAGTTCAATGCCTTCTATATATGCAAAATATGGGTTATGCAATGCATAATGGCTCCATTACTTGCATATACTACTGTGGCAACCTCTGGCGTGGCGTAAAAACCCGTAAGTTCAATGCCTTCTATATATGCAAAATATGGGTTTATGCAATGCATATGGCTCCATTACTTGCATATACTACTGTGGCAACCTCTGGCGTGGCGTAAAAACCCGTAAGTTCAATGCCTTCTATATATGCAAAATATTGGTTATGCAATGCATAATGGCTCCATTACTTGCATATACTACTGTGGCAACCTCTGGCGTGGCGTAAAAACCCGTAAGTTCAATGCCTTCTATATATGCAAAATATGGGTTATGCAATGCATAATGGCTCCATTACTTGCATATACTACTGTGGCAACCTCTGGCGTGGCGTAAAAACCCGCAAGTTCAATGCCTTCCATATATGCAAAATATGGGTTATGCAATGCATAATGGCTCCATTACTTGCATATACTACTGTGGCAACCTCTGGCGTGGCGTAAAAACCCGTAAGTTCAATGCCTTCCATATATGCAAAATATGGGTTATGCAATGCATAATGGCTCCATTACTTGCATATACTACTGTGGCAACCTCTGGCGTGGCGTAAAAACCCGTAAGTTCAATGCCTTCCATATATGCAAAATATGGGTTATGCAATGCATAATGGGCTCCAATACTTGCTATACCACTGTGGCACCTCTGGCGTGGCGTAAAAACCCGTAAGTTCAATGCCTTCCATATATGCAAAATATGGGTTATGCAATGCATAATGGCTCCAATACTTGCATATACCACTGTGGCAACCTCTGGCGTGGCGTAAAAACCCGTAAGTTCAATGCCTTCCATATATGCAAAATATGGGTTATGCAATGCATAATGGCTCCAATACTTGCATATACCACTGTGGCAACCTCTGGCGTGGCGTAAAAACCCGTAAGTTCAATGCCTTCTATATATGCAAAATATGGGTTATGCAATGCATAATGGCTCCATTACTTGCATATACCACTGTGGCAACCTCTGGCGTGGCGTAAAAACCCGTAAGTTCAATGCCTTCTATATATGCAAAATATGGGTTATGCAATGCATAATGGCTCCATTACTTGCATATACGTACTACGGTGGCAACCTCTGGCGTGGCGTAAAAACCCGTAAGTTCAATGCCTTCTATATATGCAAAATATGGCTTATGCAATGCATAATGGCTCCATTACTTGCATATACGTACTACTGTGGCAACCTCTGGCGTGGCGTAAAAACCCATAAGTTCAATGCCTTCTATATATAAAAAATATGGCTTATGCAATGCATAATGGCTCCAATACTAGCATATACTACTGTGGCAACCTCTGGCGTGGCATAAAAACCCGTAAGTTCAATGCCTTCTATATATGCAAAATATGGGTTATGCAATGCATAATGGCTACATTTCTTGCATAACTACTGTGGCAACCTTTGGCGTGGCGTAAAAATCCGTAAGTTCAATGCATTCTATATATGCAAAATATGGGTTATGCAATGCATAATGGCTCCATTACTTGCATATACGTACTACTGTGGCAACCTCTGGCGTGGCGTAAAAACCCGTAAGTTCAATGCCTTCTATATATGCAAAATATGGCTTATTCAATGCATAATGGCTCCATTACTTGCTTATACCACTGTGGCAACCTCTGGCGTGGCGTAATAACCAGTAAGTTCAATGCCTTCTATATATGCAAAATATGGTTTATGCAATGCATAATGGCTCCAATACTTGCATATACCACTGTGGCAACCTCTGGCATGGCGTGAAAACCGTAAGTTCAATGCCTTCTATATATGCAAAATATGGCTTATGCAATGCATAATGGGTCCAATACATGCATATACCACTGTGGCAACCTCTGGCGTGGCGTGAAAACCCGTAAGTTCAATGCCTTCTATATATGCAAAACATGGCTTATGCAATGCATAATGGCTCCAATACTTGCATATACCACTGTGGCAACCTCTGGCGTGGCGTAATAACCAGTAAGTTCAATGCCTTCTATATTTGCAAAATATGGCTTATGCAATGCATAATGGCTCCAATACTTGCATATACCACTGTGGCAACCTCTGGCGTGGCGTAAAAACCCGTAAGTTCAATGCCTTCTATATATGCAAAATATGGCTTATTCAATGCATAATGGCTCCATTACTTGCATATACCACTGTGGCAACCTCTGGCGTGGCGTAAAAACCGTAGTTCAATGCCTTCTATATATGCAAAATATGGCTTATGCAATGCATAATAGGTCCAATACTTGCATATACCACTGTGGCAACCTCTGGCGTGGCGTGAAATCCCGTAAGTTCAATGCCTTCTATATATGCAAAATATGGCTTATGCAATGCATAATGGCTCCAATACTTGCATATACCACTGTGGCAACCTCTGGCGTGGCGTAAAAACCCGTAAGTTCAATG
>NC_061105.1:24674857-24707357 GCF_015104395.2 Macrobrachium nipponense
TTTTCCATTATTACCTCAATGGCACTCGAATAGAACGACGGTGTCACATAAGATACGTCACTATATCTTCTTAATGACAACAAATAACTAAATCTAAGTTTACAATATACACACTCAAACCAGTTCCACTTAACACTCCTTTAATACAGTGCAGCTGAAGATAGCTTGAGTTTTATAGTACACATCAAATATTCCCAAACCCCCTTCACTTCTACTACGTAAACATAACGTAGCCCTTTTTATTGGATTGTACATCCCCTTCCAGATGTACCGAAAGACACGTTATTAATCTTGCAAATATATTTCTTTACTGGGGGTAACGTATGGGCCATATACCATACTTTTGATAAAATCAAAGAATTTACAATTACACTCTTTTGGAAAATTGACAACTTCCTCATACTCAACATATTTACGGCAGTTTCAACCTTATTCGCGATAACAGACCAGTTTTCCTCGTGCATCAAATCAAAGTTATTACAAAAGATAATACCAAAAATAACCATACTATTAACAACCGTATCCACTCCAAAGGCCAATCCTGCCTGTTAATCCAGTTGCCCAAAACCATCATTGTAGTTTTTTCTTTGTTAAGTCTAGCACCTGTCGCGACTTCAAAGTGCTGAATGAGCTTGGAACAAGCTGTTATCGAATTTGTTGTTGACACAATACGTAAGAATCGTCAGCAAAACCCTTGTACTTTCACGACTGTCTGGTTTGGAAGACTAATACCAATTATATCGTTACTTTCTTGAATTGCCCTATAGAAAGGTTCCTGAAAAATACAGAATAGCAACATTGACATAGGGGCACCTTGCCTCACCGACCTCTTGACAGGAAAGGAACTGCTTAGACAGCCATTAATACTTACATGACTTACACATTGTAAATATAATATTTTTATTAAATCAATAAACTCTGTCGGAACACCAAATTTTGCTAACACCTCATATACAAAACCAATATGCACTCTATCAAAAGCTTTTGACCAATCGAGACTCAAGATGGCAGCATCTACTTTATTTTCATTTGAATAAAATATGATGTCTCGTATGGTACTGTTACACTGAACAATCGATCTCCCTTTGACTGCACAGTATTGCTCAGGGGAAATTATGTCGTCTAATATAGACTCAAACCTGTTTTAAACCTTGGCAAAAATCTTATAATCAGTATTTAACAACGTTATAGGTCTCCAATTTTCTATTAGAGCAAGGTCACCTTTTTTTGCATGTAGTGATTGATTCACCTACATACTGACTCTTGGACATTCGCTTTACATCACATACATAATTTAATACAGTTATAAAATCCTGTTTTTATAATATTCCAAAATTTCTTGTAAAATTCAATAGGGAGACATCGCACCAGGAGTTTTCCATTACACATTTTTTCTATAGCATTCCACACCTCCTTTGACTGAATCTCAGTAGATAAAGCTTGTAGGCTTTGACTATTCAGCACTGGTCCACACTTATCGAGAAAAAAGCTCATACACTGTCGGTCACCTTCACCAAACGAAACATGTTCTCAAAATATTCCCTAATTCGCACAGAAATCGCATTCGTCCCCTCAACAGTCGTCGCCATCTTTAAGTTTTAAGTTTAGTAAAACAATTATTTATTCTTTTAGTTTTCTCTTTGCCAAGCAGATAGGTAAGAAGAAACTCTTTCACCTTTCAACATCTCATCAGTTTTTATCCTAACCTTCACACCCTCACTCACTCATTCTGTAGGTCACAAATTCTCTTTTTCAGTGTTTGGATCATGTCGTACTTATACCCCGTTCTATAATGAACATCATTTAATTGTTGTAACCTCCAATGTAATAGGTTCAACAAACCATATTTTTCCTGTGAAATCTTCTTGGATAACTTAACAAAAAAATCTTTACATCGTAACTTTGCCCAATCCCACCATTCCAACATATCAGGAAACTTACATTATAAGATTGTACCCGTTTCACAAGTCTTGAAATTGCTCTTCTATATTATCAGAATCCAAAATTTTTACATTTAATTTCCAATAATCTGTGATGTTTTTAAGTCAATAACCTTTATACTCAAGAGGACCATATTGTGATCTGAAAAACTAATCGGGATTGTTTGTGCCCTCGTAATGTGACGGAACAAATTAACGGTGTAGATTCTATCTATACGAGACCCATAATTTTCTTTAACATACGTATCCTTCCGGGATACCTCTAGAAAAATGATAATTATCCTTTAAAGCTAAATTATGAACCAGAGTACCAAGAGCTTTGGACACAAATATCTATTTACATTGCTACAGTCCCTGAGACAAGTCACACAATTGAAATCACCACCTAATACCAGGGAATCAAGGTTGTGTCTAGAAAAAAGTGAGGTCATTCCCAAAAAACTCCTCTCTCTCTCTAGTCCTCCCTGAACCTGTAGGGGCATATACATTTACAATAGGGATAATGCAACCATTAAATCTTACCCTAATACCCAGTATCCGCCCGTTACAATCTCTGTCTGTTGACAAAACCACTATTTCCTTCTTTCTAGAAATACAGACCATAGTCCCTCCTTTTACACAAACCGTCGAGTTCAATATAATATACAACAATTGCTTTTAAATAGTTTAAGACTCGTAGGTCTCTCACGTTATGTTCCTGTATCAACAAAATGTCTATCTTATACTGCGCCATGACGTGATGCTACCTTATCTGTTTATTTACATCGTTTAAGCCATTGACATTTAACGTTGCAATTAGTAAAGCCATGGACAGAAGAAAAAATCACAACTTCTTCTTTTTCGGTACGTTTGTCGTTGCTTTGTGTCTTCGTTTCTTTCCTCTTCTCTTGTGATAAGACTTCTCTCGTAAGCTTCATCTTGCCAACCCCTTTCCATATTAATATTCCACTGACTTTCAGTTGATGTATCCAAGATTCGCTCTTCATATCCATCCTCATTACCTAGTACTATATTCTTGCACAAGTCCATATCAGAATCATTTCCAGAGATCATCACATCTGTGGGCTCATCATCTTATGCACTGACACCGTAACAGTCATTTCCTTTAATCCTTCATCGTCACTGATCTGTTCCTTGCGTAAATGCATATGATCCATCTCATCTGCGGAACATCAGGTTGCCCCTGCTCACTATAACCTTCCCGAAAATGAATGCTCAAAGGGTCCGGAAGTCTAGGGGACCTACTATCATTTTCAGTATTAAAATATCAATATCGATATTATCACCTCTTACCTCATCACCAATTTCCTGCACACCAGTATTTAGGCTTGGTTGGGCGACTGTGAATAAGTTCAACTCCAGCTGATTATCTTCAGGTATACTATTTCTCAAGTGTGCCACTCCCTGATCGTTCTTTGATTCTTCATCAGCACCACCATTCGATGCTTTCGACATAACACCGGTCTCATTTCCACCTCCATTCAACAATTCTAATGTATCTGGACCATCATTTATTTTAGGAAGATTCGGGAAATCGGCCATGTTAAAAACATTTAACCTGGATTCGCTTTCCATTGTACAATTAACAGCTAAATGTGTCGTCCTTCCGCATTTATAGCAAGTTTTAGGTTGGCCTTGATAAATAAAAGTTACTGGTGTGTCCACATATATTACCGACGAAGGAATGTTTTCCCTTACCTCCATCCTTGCCGTTCGGATACCGTTCAACAGTCCCTTTGCTCTTCCGTGGGAAAATCTGTTTTTGTGTCGTACAGAGTGCATCTTCCCCCCCCCGTAACCGACTTAGGACACCGATAACCAAATCATCATCCATATCAAACGGTGCATATCTTACGGAAACATATGTGTAATCACTACTCAAATTAATAACTTTACAGTCTTACCTTCACCAATATCAATAGATTTGTCCTCATATTCCTTTACTACCATTTCAAACCGCGTATGGTCAGCGAATTTTATAATCACCCTATTGTTGAGCATTAGCTGAAAGCCGGAGAGGTCTTCTTCTTTCACACCTAGATGCATGAAAATTACTTCACAGGCAAGGTCATACGTCGGGTGCACAGAAAAATGTAATCCAATCGAATCCTTTCTTTTAAGTTTGCCCAAAGGGGCAAAAGCATTTAAGTTGTCCCTTCCATTCATCTTCTATAGTCTAGCCAAAGGTCAGGCCAAAACACCAGAAAGCGGGAGCAGCTCAAGACACGTCCTCTCTGCTCCGAAGCTCTAGCGCGAGTATCTGAATTTCTGAACTGAGCTTTTTATATAAGAAATAATGTGGACGATAAGTCTTTCATCATTTCTGGTAATTCAAAAGATTAAACTTCATTATGAATGTAGATAATTTCGAAGTAAAAGACAACATAAATGACAACGATTTTTTTTTATCTGCTGTTCATTTAAATGGATTAAATTGTACATAAATAAATCCCTGGTGGACTTAACCGTTGATGATAAAGATGACGACATTGCCTTGTTGTCTTCTGGAATGAAACTTCAATACATTTGTTACATGCAACTGCTCACCAGCAGTAAATGTATCTTGGGCAAGGCGAAATGTATGAAGACACACGCATTCATACATTCCCGGGAAGGGAGACTCACTCATTTCTGTCAGCTTCAACTTATTTACATGTAAATGAAATGGTGAAACGACCCGTCAATTTTGTTTACATTTTCCAAGCAAATTAGATCTATGCAAATTAGGTCAATAAATTTTGAGCTCTGAAATCAGGTGTCCCTGAATGTGAAGCTTTTGAGATTTAAAAAAATCATTTTTAAATGCTACTGAGATGCAATACTTTTGTTGCATTTCTTTATTCTTCTCTTTTCTAAAAGAAAATAAACACAATACTGAAACTATTAATGCAAAGGATGGTCAAATGTTCTTTTTGTATCCATGACCTAGCAGTGTCTCCTGCCTGTGATGAGCCCGTGTGACGCCAATATAGTATATCTGGCTCACTTGTCTTAGTGGGTTCTTCTATATATATACATACACACAAGCATGTATATATTATACATACACAAGCCCAAGCTTATCGAGTGTATATATATATATATATATATATATATATATATATATATTCAATAAGAAGTCGAGGCTAGTCCCCCCCCCTCCCCCATCATGTAACAGGTGAAGAGGCAGAACAGCTCAATACGTAGCGTTGCTTTATTGCTGCCAGGCTTTCAAGACTATGGTCTCATTTTCAAGCTTATAAAAGAGGGAAAAACCAAAAATATATACATTACAAGCTTGTCCAGCAAAATTAACATGAATTGTCACATACAAATAAGCACGAAAAAAAATACAAGTACACAATGTATTAAATACTAAATGAAAAAAATTTAAATATAAAACAAACCCCACAACCCGAGGTTCGGTTGCTGAAAGGTCTGCCAGAGCGGGAAGGAGTCGAGAAAACCAAGGCAAGAGAAGAGTGGGCGGTCTAAGCTATGTAGAATGGAACTGCTGTAGCGTTGTTATTCAATGTGGGAAAAGGGTGCTTAATGGCTAAGGATTCGAGTATAGCGAGGTGGTTTTCATTAGGGCTGGATAAAATGATCTTTAAATCATCGTAGTTGATTTTGCATTTGCACATTTGATGTGTGGTTTTTAACATTTGAACGCTCGGGGCTAGAACGCTTCACCCTTGTGCGTTAACTAATGCCTATATGTGAGTCACATCGTACTTTGAGCAGTCGGCAAGTGCTTCCAACGTAAGTCACAGCAAGTATACAAATAAACTAGGCCAGACCGCATCAAAGTAGGCAATTTTTCTTTGCATCGAAAAAATCCACCTATGGTTTTTGGATTCCTTATGATGAATTGGACAGCAACTGCTGGGAAACGTTGTTTTATTATCTACCTTAATCGTGGTATAAATGAGGTATCATAAGTGTATGGAAAGCTGATAATGATATTTCAGTGTTGAAGCTAGATGTACTGGAGCTGGTGGTTGGAAGGTTTTCTGTAGAGCCTTTCTGATATAACTAGAGAACAGGGCAGTAGGGTAACAATTGGTCCTAAAGAATTCCTGCGAGAAATTAATGTCATTATGAAACAAGCTCCAGCCCGACATAGCTCTGTGAATTAGGGTTGAAAATGAATTAAGCTTAAAATTAAGTGAACAGGAACTATAAAAAAATTTGCCCCAAATCTGTAAATGTGGACTTGCGAAAAATTCCCGTTCTGAAACCATCATTCTCTTGTATGCCCAAGGTATAGAGAAAATGCAATCTATTATTATTATCTTTCTCAAATGTAAATTTTATATTAGTTGTGTTGTGTTTACATATTCCAAGAAAAGGTCGCAATGATGCTGTTCCCTAAAAAGTAGGAATGTGTCGTCCACATATTTACGGTAAAATAGCGGCTTAAAGGAGGCAGGACAATTGTCCAGTAGTTGCTGTTCAAACTAGAACATGAAATGTCTGCAAAGGTATAGCTCAATGGGTTGCCCATACCGACGCCTCTACTGAACGTAAACCTCATCGTTAAAAAGAAGCCTGTGTCCCGCACAGCAAATTCTAAAAAAGTTCTTAAAATCCGCTTTGCTAAAACCCTGGAAAACATCATCGTCATCACGAAAATGGTTTCTAGTATAAAGTCGACGGTTTCATCAACGGGAACATTTGTAAAAAGCGATTCCACATCAAAGCTGGCCATGACGAGGTCAGTGTCTTGGCTGAGTATGCTCTGAATTCTCAAGAGTTGTTCAGTTTATATCTGTTGTTGAAGTACTGGTCTAACGATGGTACTAGAAATTTGTTTTTATGCACCTTAGTCCTTAGGCAATCCTAAGGATTGCCTACGGGGCATAAAAACAACATCCCATGAGACCCATCCTCTCCTCCTATACAACGCCAAATTTTAAGCTAGCCAAATTTCTGGTTCCATTAACAACAAATATAAACTGCTATGGGTTTCACAGACAGTGAAAACACGTTTTTTGGCAATAACTCTGTAGTGAACTCTCGTATCAGTACGAAACTTTGCTATAGTGTATTACACTCAGTGCCGTAATTTATAAGAGTATCATGAATCACTAATTGTAAAGAATGAAGATACTTGTCCCTGTGAAGAGGCAAAAACTCGATTTTCCAGAAATGGATTTGAACACAACGGTAGAGCTCCGCCTACCTCTCCCCACCTCCACCCCCCCCCCCCCCCCCCCACCCCCCCCTCCCCCCACCGCCCTTCTCTTCCTTCCTTCCTTCACCTTCCCTTCTCTCTCTCTCTGAAATTTGCTTTCAGTTTTAAACTTATTTTGGTCTTTTTCTATCTATCTATCAATCTAATATATAGATTGCTGTATATATGTAACCATCCAGTCGGTATGTATGTGTGTGTGTGTGTGTATATATATATATATATATATATATATATATATATATATATATATATATATATATATATATATCGAGTATATATATATATATATATATATATATCGAGTATATATATATATATATATATATATATATATATATATATATATATATATATATACATATATGTGTGTATAACAAATGTATACATACCCAAAATAAACATTCATGACGTAAAAATATGTGTATCGGTATAATCAAGGCTTTAACTCTAATGAATATCCGGTAGACTCAATTTTTATTTGTAACAGAGTAACTATGACCAACTACCTATTTAAACCAATCTGAAGGCAATTAGCGGCTTTCTCATTTCTAAAAGAGTTGAAAAGTTGCGTGAAAAACGCATTTCAGCAACCATGCCAACAGTTAAGTTCCGTGGTGTCCATCTCTTCTTCACCTTCGTAATACAAATACTATATTGCTGATACCCTGAGTCCAAATGAGGATTACGAAGAAGGAAACCAACCACAAGTATAACAGTCGCTTTACCATAAATCATAGTGACTATCGTTTTACTACTCCACCATACATCCAGATATCTCTCACTTTAATAACCATTTACAGTAGGTACCACTACCACACACACACACACACACAGACAGAAAGATAGATAGATAGAGAGAGAGAGAGAGAGAGAGAGAGAGAGAGAGAGAGAGAGAGAGAGAGAAGTGAGCGGATCATTGCATAAAGAAATCAGTCAACTGGCAGCTAACAAACGCAGTTGGATCGTTATATATACACAACAATCTATATTATTAGATAGATAGATAGAAAAATATACAAAATAAGTTTTAACTGAAGCAACTTTCAGAGAGAGAGAGAGAGAGAGAGAGAGAGAGAGAGAGAGAGAGAAAAGGGAAGGTGAGGGAAGGATGAAGGTGGGGGGTGGCGGTGGAGGTAGGGGGAGAGGGTAGGAGGCGCTCTTTACTGTTGTGTTCGAATCCATTTCTGGCTAATCGAATTTTTGCCTCTTTGTACAAGGACAAGTGTCTCTATTCTTTACAATTAGTGATTCATGATACTCTTGTGAATTACGGCACTGGGTGTAATACACTATAGCAAAGTCTCGTACTGATACGAGTATTCATTACAGATTTATTGCCAAAAAACGTGCTTGCACTGTCTGTGAAACCCATAGTAAACAACTCTTTAGAATTCAAACGCAGTATACTCAGCCAAGACTCGCTATTTTACCGTAGAGAGAGAGAGAGAGAGAGAGAGAGAGAGAGAGAGAGAGAGGAGGACACGAAAATGGAAAGAGAAAAACAGAGGAATAATAATGGGAAATAATGCAGGTGGGAAAATGCATCACTGTAGAGAGAGAGAGAGAGAGAGAGAGAGAGAGTTGTACTTGAATGCTCATCCAAGTTTATTCTCATTTATATCTTCCTCAAATTATTTGCCCTAATATAAGTTTATAAAGAGCTTTCATTAAATCTTTACATTTTTGAAAGGCTACAAGATTATACAAGCCTTTGTGTCTGCTTGTAAGTCTCATTTGATCTAAAAAAAAATACACTAACGATTGCAATCTTTAGCAAATGAATAATTCCCCGCTTTTGCTGAACATCGTCAAGAACACGAAATTCTAATTCCAAAATACAATTATATTTGATCAAGTTCAATCCCCTCATAAGAGCTAAGAAACAAGTCAGTGAAAACATTTAGAAACAGTTGGAACAAATATAGTCCCTAACAACTTTAGACACGTCGGAACAAGTTGAAGTGTCAACAGGTTGGAAGTAAAGATCATTATGCTTGCCATCCAATAACAATAATAGTAACTGGACTACTACAATAGTCATTATGATTAATATTTAGGAGTAATACCATTACTTGGTTACCATAAGAGCTGATGAATGACCAGGAAACGAGAGAAGGTGCTACAAAATTCAATACACAGCTGAAATAATAATTCATCATTGACAAACAAAGTGCCTAAAGCAATTCCCTTAACATCTAAAAAAAAATGGCTGAGAATTCCAGAAATAAACAACTGCATCCGAAAAAAAAAACCTATGTTTAAACTAACGGAAAATTCAACAAGGTAATGTGACCTGATTCTTCCAACCAATAACTTGGAGTCCACAGAAAGATTCGTCACTCTTATCAAAAGATGACTACATTTTACATAATATTTTATCCAATGTAGGGAAGGTTATTGATTGGCATATGACTGAGAAAGACTTGGATCTCCGAATGAAAATGGAAACACGTCCACTACATGAACGGAATTTTCGTTTATATCACAGAATATTATGTTTTATATAATTTTTTTGTCCACCTTTCTGATAAGTTTTATTTACTAAGATGGTAAATGATGTCACATTACACACTTAATGAGTACTCTGACAACCGTACGTGATATCAGAGGCGCCTGCACATGCATATGAGTATCAACTGAAAAATGCAAGAGTCGGACAGGTAGCGACCAGTTGCTTGTCCATAGGTGGCTTGTTCAGAGATTCTTTATAAATCCCAAAAACTTTTCTGCTTATGTTTGTCCCGGCAGGCTCTTTCTTAATACTTAGGTAATAATTGCACTGTGTACGTAGCATACCTCAGACTTGCCCTGGCACGAGAGAGAGAGAGAGGAGAGAGAGAGAGAGAGAGAGAGAGAGAGAGAGAGAAATTGCGACATACCGACCAATTATCAGAGAAAGTGATAAACCCGACCCACTGAACAATATCGCTCTAAAATGATTGTCCAGAGAGTGGCCCAATCAAGGCAACACACAATCCTTTGATCCATTCAATCCTTCTTTCCTGAGGGACTGACTGATAGATTATAGGCATCTGGCGTCACGACGAAAATGTTCATCGGCACCTGCAAATACTGCTACACAACGATGTCCTACGATAGTGCCAAAGGATTGGGTCACTAATGTGACCTGTCGTGAGGTAGAGGACTGACGAAACCACAGTGGACACTTGTGAAACTCTGGGAGATAGTGTGGTATCTATAAACACTTGCCATCTATCTATAAATACTTATCCTAAACATGAGGCTTTAAGAATAATGACTGAAAGCAAACATCCAATCAGTTTCAATTTCGAACACAGCAAGAATTTAATAACGCAATTCTCTTGGAAGCAACGTTAAGTTCCAAATGGAATATTTCGGACACGTATTATGAAAGGACCGCTCACTCAAATATTAACTCCTTATGTAGATAAGCGGGAAGTCTTTACAAAGGCAAAACTTATCCTGGCCATGGACTCGTTTCCGTACGAATCCTGCGTTCAGAGAAAGCTGTGTGTGACTGAATGAAACCTATACCTACAAATAAAACACTTGAGTCTACATTATGCTTTGCAGAACTGCAGCAAGTCTTAAGTCGGGGAAATGGAAGTGGATTTGGGAACCAGGTCAGGGGAACCCATACGGGTTATTACCCAAAAAAACTAGAGGAGTTTTGCAGGCATAAACTAATGTCATGAAATAATCAAATGGACTTTTTAAATATAAAAATAACATATGTGAGGGAGCACATTACTAGAGCGAGCTTCTCGCCCAGAAGGTATGGATATGAACAAGTCACTATTTTTCAGATTAATGCTTAACTATGTGATGTCCTGTGTAGAAAATTATAAGAACCTTATCATAAAAAAGGTTATCACCACTGGAAAAAAGTAAATATTATTGACTATGAGTAAAATATTTTTCTAAAATAAGATGAGAAAATGGTTCCAGAGATATTTTTTCTTAATTGGATTCGAAATAAATTATCCCAATAAAAAATGTTGAAACACCCCCAGCATTTACGAAAATATATCTTTTTCTTAATTAGATGTCGTATGTAAAAAGACTTTCATTAAGGTAACGGGATTACGCAACGTTGTGCGGGAACTTCGTAAAATGAACCTTTTAATGGACGGGTCTTACGGAGGTTTATCAGACGGCGCCTTTCTTGGAAGCGAGGGGAAGGGAGGAAGGAAGGAAGGAACCAGCTGTTCTTACTCAAGAGGAAGCAGACCTCCAAACACAGCTGACTGCCTCTCTTCAGAAGGAGGTCAGTGTATCACGAAAGTACTATGGATATGTAAGACTGTACTACGAAAGTTGTTATAACAGACATTTTTAATAATAGTAATAATAATACTAATACAGTTACTCAATTTTCATTACGCGTCAAGACATTAGCCACAACTTATAATTGGTATTGCTGCTACGTGACTATGAAAATGAATGGAAAGAGTTATTGCGGTAATCAGTTATATCACAAAGCTTTTTAAACGAAGAGAAGTGTAGCTGTTGAAGGAAGCACTCATCCTAGTCCTTTTGGGCCTAGAATGCTTCCTCTCTCTCTCTCTCTCTCTCTCTCTCTCTCTCTCTCTCTGACTCGGGTTCTCATCTAATCTCTCTGTAAATGTATTTAAATTTCAAAAATATCACGATGACGTCTCTTTCTCTACTCCTCCGCTTTGCTTTGGTAATAGTATGAAACGTTTTAATTTCAATTCCTTACTGATAAACGCTTTATCATTCATTCAACTGAACCTACCCTTATGAAAACAACGAATAAATCAAACTTCATCTCGCTGGAAAGAAAAGAGTAATTTTAGTTTCCAGGACCCATGACAACATGAAAATACTTACGCAAGTTCTTCTCGCCGAAGATGTAGCAAGTGAATATGGCTGCGGAATGAAGCTGAAGGACTGAAGATTTCTCGTAATTCTGATCATTTCCCTTCAGATATTCCCAACATGTGCCATCCCCCTTGCAGCACTGCGTGTGCAACTAATTCTGAAGGCCTTGCCTTTCCTCTTAAAGGCGTGCATGAAATGCAGTTTCCTGGAAGATTTGTTCCAGCTGTAACCCGTTTGTGGAATGATCTTCCTTCCATATTGTTAAACAAGAGAAACCTCAGTTGCAAACGCTTCCTTTTGTTTTGCAGCCTCATAAGAGTTCCTTTTCAGTACTTAAGAGTTTTCTCATTTGTTTGTCTTTGTTATTTCTCTTACAGAGTTTATTCTTATTTCTATATTTCTTTCAACCGTACAGGGCAGCTCTCCCTATTGGGGCACTTGGGGTTGTAACGTTCCGTTCTTCCAAATATGGCAGCAGTTTGAATAATATCTATGTTTATATAATTAGAAAAAGATATGTTTAACAAGAATCAACACATACTCAGTAAAAGTAATTTATAAAAATCTCAGCCTTAAAGCAGACAAATCATAAGCATCTGTCGTAAAGGCAGTAGTATCCGATCCCTTACACTAAATCTGAAAGAGACCAGAAAGAATACAAAACCGAAGGTGAATCCAAACACTGGGTGTCAGGCGGCCGCTGTACCAAGATAGAGGGAACAAAAGAATAACCATCGTGGCAAACAAGGAACGAAGAATCAAGAGGACGAAGAAGAGGCAACAAAAGAGGGAGAAGAGCAAGGAGAATGTCGGTCAACTTCATTCAATTTCTTTGTTTGAAAAAAAAAAAAAAAAAAAAAAAAAAAAAAAAAAACTTAAATTGAATGCAGCAATCACATGAACGCCACTTTTCTTGGTATTCTATCTACAGAACTTAATAATTATTACTATTATTATTATTGTTGGTTATTATATTATTATTATTATTATTATTATTATATTATTATTATCATCAATCAATATACAACATATTGTGAACATATAAACAATAATGGCACTAATAATAATACAGAGAATCATAAAACTTTTACATCATGCAAAACTAACAAAGACTTGAGCCAAATATAACCCCGATCTCTAATCAGAAAAGAGGAGCAAATTAACATAGACTGACAATTGGGAGTAATTTGTTTGTCGGATTTGGAGAATCCTTTCATCCCAAAGCTAATCTCCAGTAAAATGGCGTCGATGTCCAACCGCCTGGCAGGAATTGATTGCAACTGCGAGCGTATTTCTTTTTTCATTAAATGGGAATGAACATCATCATGTGAAGATTTTCCCCAGATAACGAGAGGAATAATATGTCACCCTTAATTACAGCATTCTAACGAACTCTGGCGGTTTTAAGCGGCCCTGTAATTGGCGACAAGAAATTTTATTTATATATTGAGAAATCTGTCACTGAAACCACAAAAAAAAAAATACATCCCATTTCTCTCTCGCAAACTCCATCTATTTGGTTCAGTCACTGTCTGTATCTTTTTTTCTCTCCCAAATTTCATTTGTGACTCCCCTTCCCCACAAAATTGAATTATAACAGATTATTCTCACTAACAATCATTTTGTACTGCAACGACATCCAGGTCATCTGGCAACACCAAAACATTGCCCCGGAAGGGCCAAGGAGGGACGTTTGCACAGGCCGCAGAGTGAAGGATGTGGGAGAGAAGCCTTCCTGGGAGGTTTCTCTAAAGAATAATCATAAGGTAATATTTAATGATCACAAAGTCTCATCATCTTGTGATCCCTTGATAGCAATAACTTTTCTCACTTTCCATGGAAAGCGGAAGAGGCGTTGTTGATCTCCTCCGATAAAAATATCACATCTAGTTTACATTAACTACCTATCTGGTCATCATAAGCTGATAGAGGCATTAGAATTCCCAATATAATTCTGTGAAAATTTGAATGAAATCTTTTTTCCTTTCACTGCCAGGCTTCGAACTTAGGTCGGGTGGAGAAGTGCAGTATCATTGACTATAAGCTACAACGAATGGTAAAGGCCTGTCCAGACGATCGGGCATGCCCGCCTGGGAGCACTGGAGGTGGGCAAATTCTGCCGGGCTTACCCGGAGTGCTGTCCTCACGGCAGAGTTAACGACGATTGGACGGGCGTGCCCGACGATGCCAGTACCTAGACGAATGTCATAAGCAAAACATGGTGGCTAGTACTGCTCAGAAAAAGAAACTGTTGTGCAGCATAATAATCTGCGTATGTAGAAAGAAAAAGACGAGAATGTGGTGCAAAGATTGGCTGAATAGGAGAGATGTTTACGGGAGCCATGCAACAATACTACGTAACTACAATATGGCTATAAAGATGACTATAGAAACTATATGAGAATGATCGTAACTACATTCCATCATAGCCCCCGATTCAGTACACTCCTAGCAAAGGTAGAGCTAAACACCCGGAAACAAGATACAAACAGGCGACACAGCATGACAGCAGAGGCTTGATTGGAAGCAATGCTGACATTTTTAGCAACTGAGAGAGAGAGAGAGAGAGAGAGAGGAATTCAAATAGATGTAAAGTTACAATAACTAAAACGAGAGAGACAAAGAGAAAGAATGACTAGAATCCGAACAGAAATGAAGTAATAATCACTAATAAGGTATAAGAACACTTGTGGGATTCCCCAGGGGAGGGGGGCGGGGGAAAGGGGAGCAGAAGGGGTGAAGTGGAGTCTGCAGGGCTTCTGAAAGTCTGAGGAAGTTCTGCTTCTGAGAGGTTCTGAGATAGAGCTGCTCCAGCCCCGCTCTTTTAAAATCTCGCCTGGGTAGGCTCTGCCTAACCCAAGGTCCCCTGAGGAGAGTAAATCCAGAGCAGCCAATGGGAGCAATGAGGGTTTTTCGAGAGAATAGAGGCTTTCAGTTCACAGGGGCAACTTGTATATAGGCAAGGATGAGTAAGTCTTGTTATAAAGAGGTCTTACCTTTCCTTGGTTCTGGCTTCTAATCCTGAACAATATGTATATATAAGTTTCTTCGGCAGTCACGATCTGTAGCAGGGACTGACAAAAGAGTTTGCAATAGACCACGATTTGAAAACACCTCAATAATCTTGACTCAAAGATAAAGGATATGTACCTGTCCAAACAATGAACTGCATGAATTCAATGTGACAAATTACTTAAGAAAAATATAAATGACACATCTAAAACGAACTAATTTATATCTAATATCAAGTAACGATAACAAAACGCACATCTCAATGGAAATCACTGTCATGAATTCAGCAGAGATAATTCAATCAAAATGAACAAGTGAATGAAACTAAAAATGAATAAACAATATAGGTAGGGACATAAAGTTACTAGGTAGCATCTGTGGGAATTACTTCTTTATCTAAATCGTTTTAAAAATTGAAGAAGCCATCAACTGTGTTGAAATACAACACAGTTTGGGGGTATACGTGACTGTTCGGAGAGGTATAACATTTAAATGAGAGAGAGAGAGAGAGAGAGAGAGTTTCACACAATTACAATTAAGCATAACACTGAAAAACCCATATATTCCGAAAGACGTCACTTTAGACCTGATCACTGGACAGTGAGCAAGTGACAAGAGTGGAACGATGACTTTGGTAAGCTCAGTTTAGTTTAGTGATGAAATGGGTCAATCTCTGGTTACTGAAGTCCTCGTTACCTCACACCTGTTCGAGCCGGATCCGTAGAAACGCTGGTGAGAGAGTGGGCGTTAAGAATAACTCCTCCGTGAAATCAGATCCCCAGCGCCTCCCTGGGTTTGAACGGTGAGACTCCCGACATGAACTTCGGTGCAGTTTCTCCTTGGTATTCTATAATCACCAGCATTACATATTTTTTTTAAATCTAAATATGCGTTGATCACGGAATGATCAATGATTTTCAGTTGGTGAAAGTTAAAAGAGTTGTCGGGTTTGAGGTGTCCAATGTTAGTTGTTTCACCTAAGGAAAACGTATTTGTTGTTTAAGTTTCTTTGTTTATTTGTAGGGCCACAGGGTTTACACATCGCTCTGTTGATGCCTTCTCATTACAATATGCCAGGTAGATTAACTGGATCAGATGTCGAAGAATACCCAGCATCTTTCCCAAGATCCCCTTTACTCAAATATGACAACTTTGGAAGAGGTGGAATAATGAGCAATTTTCCGTCTTGTCTTCACCTACTTATGTATCCATAAGACGTTAGAGAGAGGCTGATGGAAGAGAGGAAGCACGAATGAGGAGGTAGAGGAAAAGGCTAAAAAGGTGGGTGGAGCTAAGGGACCGAACTACGCCGCAGCCACCCTTTAATAAGGAACACAATACACAATGACGGCACTAACTCCCCTTCGGGAAAATTTGCATCATAACTTTCTCGGCGGAAAATGACTCGTGGCTTCCATGTTGAGGGAGAAAGGAGACCCTATAGACCTGTCCCTTGGCAGGAACGAGCTTCCTTTACTCGGAGAAAAAGTGAGCCTTTCAATGTCCATTTCAACAGTACATAAATCGCTGCAACCTCCAAAAGGTACGGCACCATGGAGTAGCTTTAGTCTTGCTAAGATCTCCGGATATGAACATTCACAGGAAGACACTATAGGGCCGAGAGGCCTCTCATACTGGGGACTGTGGCATCGTGGCACATGGACAGAATGTGGATAATGAAGCTTCACAAAAAATAACACACGACAGCTCTACTGGCGTCAGCACAAATCAACCACTTTCGATTCTATGCACAAAAAGTATTAGTAACTTACCGTCGCGTACATACACACACAAGTATAATCAGTCACTGTGAAAAGCCTTCTAAAGAAAAAACAATGTACAATAAACTATCTCCTACTTTCCTTTATCGAAATGAATCGTTACGAATGAAAAGTATGTCCAACGAAAAAATAAATTCCACCCGAAGGTGGTTCAGGAATTTCGAAATTTGGTGGCCCTGGAGGCCCCTCTGATATTTGCTCCTTGTTCGGTCTTTTTTTTATGAAATGCTTTTCGTAATGGAAGAATAGATGATTTGTGGATAAGGAGGAGGGAAGAAAATCTAAGCGGAGGTCGTAGGATAAAAGAAAGGATAGCGTGAAGACAGACAGACAGACAGACAGACAGACAGACAGTGGGGGCCTAATGATGGAAGAACAATTTTAATAAAGAGAATCTGAAAGCAAATTCGGAATGTACATCTTGACGCAGGCTCTCTCTCTCTCTCTCTCTCTCTCATATCTTTGAAGAAAAAAAGCACCAATTCCATAAATAGTTGGCCAGCTTCTAGATGTCAATGTAGTATATTGAAAATGTGGAAAATCCACTGCAATAAAAAAAAAAGGTACCTGGATTAACCTATCACAAAAAAAAAAAAAAAAAAAAAATACAACACCACTCCAGAAAGGCCAAAACCAATTGCTGCTCCATCCCGTTATGTACACGACAGAGCCTCCGAATCTCTCCGATGAGTCCAGTATACTATGTTTATCCTGCGCGTTAGTCTATGTGGAATTCGTCGAATTCCGAGAGATTTTGTATGCTGAAGTCGATTCTTGTGGGAGGTTGGAATTTGGTGGAAATGCGCTACGGCTTTAATGACATAAGAGCTGGTTTAGTCTGATTCTATACCGATGTGTAATTTCCCATTTTGTGGATAAGGGTAGATGTATAAACGATCTCCGAAAACTAGTCTTAGGTTTCACAAAATTAATAATTATTTAAAACATAAACGAAAGTATACTAATTCCGAGGTAGAGCGAAGTAGACATTAAAGGACATTTGTAGCTTAATGCGTAGCTATATATGATCATGGTGATGTGATGAGACTCATAACTTGGTTATGTGCGACAAAAGCAATACACAGCTATCAAGGTCGAGGTGGGTTGATGCCGACTCCAAAATAACGAAATACTGAGCACGATAAGGATTTATGGGCAAGACGCGGCATTAACTTATACCTCTCGTGATAGTGTGTGGCTAGAGGGCTTCATGGTACGTACTGATTTCTTGGTTCCTAGGTTTGCGCCCGTGGGCCGACAAAATTATTATCAACTGAAAAATTCCCCTTCAGTAAACATATATGGAAATATATTAACTCTTAGGTAGAGCAAAATAGATATTAAAGGAAATTTGTAGTTTAATGCGAATATATATATATATATATATATATATATATATATATATATAAAATATAAGTACATACATAAAAAATATGAAAACTAAATAAAATATCCGTAAATAATTTAAAGCTCAATTTACGAAACCACCAACATTCAAGTTCTTTTCTTTGCATTATTTTTTTCCTGTTCAGGTATTAAATGTCCTTTCTACCTCGAACCAAATATCCCGGAAAGCACAACGGGAGTAATCAGCACTCAATTAGTTTCGACAGCGTCCCCGTCGCTGCATCAACTTTAATCACAAAATAAATAGGATTAAACGTTTAACTTCTTTTTTTTCGCAAATCCAGATTCTCTGTACCTATTTTCGCTCTCTATCCTTCTCTCTAGCATAAATATAGTTGTTTTGCTTTAATCTGAATCTTATGTACCTCTCGCCTTGTCTGTTATAAATATATATAAGCAGTCTTATACTATATATGTATGTGCATCCACACAAATAAAGTTGTGTGTGTATTCTAAGAAACAGATAATTATTTTTTCATCTGTTGCCAAAACTCTGCTGGATTCTGCCACAAACGTTAAATAGCGAAAGACACTAGGACAGAGAGAGAGAATTTTTTCTTTTAACTATCCATGCAATTGGAGGTTAACGATTGTAATTTCATGAAATTTTATGACAATTTAAATATCACTTGTAACTCCAGCAAGCATAGATTTGTTGAGGCTCACACCACAGTCTTTCTTCCAAACGGTTCTATATTCTCTTAGAATACTCCTCCGACCATTCCCTTTCCGGCCTCATCCATTTAGACTCTGGAGGCTCCAAGGAGTCTGGAGAATTCCTGCAAGTCAATTACCATCTGAAAGGACGCTTAGGATAGAAGGACTCTTCACCTGAGTGAAAGGTAATGGCGGCAGAGAAATGCTAATTGAAAGGTCGGCTGTATCTCAAGTCAAGGAGGAATTCTTTCAATGGAGTCATTACGCTTTTAAATGATTAACGGAATGAATGGGATGTGAGATAAAACAATAGTGATTCAGCCAAGCAAAGTCCCTCTCTTTCATCTATTCAAAATACAAACAGTAACTCCAATTTCGTTATGCAAAATGAATGAATAAAAAAATTTAAGCTGTAAAGCCAAGCTCTGGGGGACTTTCATCCATTTTGTGCTTACTAGAGAAAGTGGGAGTTGGAGTGGTGCACAGTAAGATGAAAGAGATGCGGAAAAATAAATGAGATGAAGAAGCAAGAGGACTGAAAGGTGAAACTGAGAAAACTGAATAAGTGTAATACGAAGTAACGGTTTGAGAGGTTGGACAGCAGTAAAAGAAGAAAGGAAGTAGGAATGGATGCGAAATAAAATTCTAAGAGGTGAGAGCAGCTTTTAGCTAAAAGTTGAAGGGACGTTGCACATTCAATTTCGTAATGCCTACAGTGGACGACACGAGATTCACAAGGGGCAAAAACCCCTTTGCTAACGGCTGTTTGTGTATTTGTCACAGGGAATATGTGAAATCCATGGATTCCATGAAATGAAATCCCTAGGGCATATGTGAAATAAGCAACTCACTTAGAACACATTTGATCCCTGATGGCTAGTACTAAACACGGTAAAACAGTAATTCATCCGCACTGTTTCGTCGTGTTTGGTACTAGCCGCTTGGGGGTCAAATGTACTTAGGGACATTCGATCCCCACAGGCTATTTCGTGAAATGAAATCTCTAGGGCAGGGGTGTAAAACTCAAATCCTTTCGAGGCCCAATTATGCACTTGGTTATGGTCTCGAGGGCCATCAAAGATTTGGTAATTACTTATTCCTTATGACTCGTTTATGAAGATTTGAAATAAAAGAGCCTTATTGCCAGCAATTATAATATGATATAAATCAATAAATTATTGTCATATGAATGAAAGGTAAAACTTATGTCTCGTTTTAACAGTTTAGTAACTTTAGTTAAATTTTCCTCTGTTCTAACAATTATAGTAGCTCGAGTAGAAAAATCTCTTGGCACCTCGCGGGCCTCTTAAGACCATCCCGCGAGCCATGAGTTTGACACCCCTGCCCTAGGGTATATGTGAAATAACCAACTCGATTAGGAACATTTGATCCCCGAGGACTATAGTAAACACGGCGAAATAGTGATTCATCTATACTGTTTCGCCGTGTTTGGTACTAGTCCCTTGGGACATTGGATCCCCCACAGGGTAGTACTAAACACGGCGAAACAGTGTTGAGGAATTACTGTTTCACCGTGTTTAGGTACCAGCCCTCGAGGTTCAAATGTTCCTAAGCGAATTGGAAATTTCACATATTCCCTAAGGATTTCGTGTAACCCCCGAATTCATTATATTTCATGTAACATACACACAGACAGGAGGTGCAACATGAGAATGGACATTCGACCCACGGCTGATGGTTTGTCTGTAAAGTTTATTCATATGTCCGCCGTATGTGAATGAACGTGGCAGTGGACACTGTGTTGTCTACCATGGAGAAATCCTCATTTGGAGGAGACGTCTTGGAAAACAATCTGACCAATGAAGTGCATCACCTGTGCTCACTCGTCCGTCCCTTGAGTCGAGTCACGCAACCTAACAGGTGGATCATAATGCCATTGGGCGTCTCCCAAACACGTCTCCCGTTCATGCTCAACAGGAACGGGAGCAACAGTAGGAAAGACTGTAGTAGCAATAGAAAAGCACCAATATGCTCCCGGATTTCTTTTAATTACAACACCGGTGCGCTCCAAGGGTCTTTTCTTTTCTTAAACAGAGCACCTTGTGTTCCAGCAGATTATTATTTTCGGGGGGAGGGAACGGGGGGAAATAACACCACCTACTTTTTCCAGGAATTTCTGAGAAACTCAACACCCAACCGCCTTATGACTAGCGCAGATTAATAATATATGATCTATGTGCTCCAAAATAATCAACAAATAAAGATCAAAGCGACGCATTCCATTTCCAGACCTTGGGGACTCGATCACCCATAACATCTTATATCTTATCTACTCTTAAGTCTCTAAAAGCTTTCTGAGTCTTATATATAGCTCGGAAGACTCTACAACTAGCAGATCTTCGGGGGTTCTCAGGTTACTCTGAGAAATGCTGGGCTACAATAATAATAACAATAATAATAATAATAATCATACTATAATGGGCGTAATGTCTGTCTGTCTGTCTTTCATTCAATCACGACCAAACGGCTGGTCAGATGGGCATGAAACCTGGCAGGGTTATGGTGGGGATCCCTAAGATGGTTTGTAATGGGGTTTTATCCAACCTACCCCCCTCCTTTGTAGGGCGTGGGGGTGAGAAGGGATTCCCTGAATCGGAGCAGTTTCTAGCCGTGAAACGAGGCTGGTTATTCCCGTAGACTATTAGTTACTTTACGAATTTTCATACATAATTTCTGTACAACTTCCCCGGAGAAAGTTGCGAATATTTCAGCTCGGACACAATAGAAGATGAAAATTATCATCAATATCCGCAAAATTTTTTTTTTAATAACTTGATTCCGTTGGGACTGCAAGTGAACAAAATAACGTTGAAGAAGTACTGCCCGGTAATGTTGCTTCGGAATTTCGATCCTTCCAATGGTCATTGCAACGGAACGAGGTACACCATTATGGAGCTAAAATCCCACGTCATCGAAGCAGTGATAGCAACAGGCCCTAAACCGGCAAACGTCTGTTCATCCCTCAGTTACGGCACAGGCAGTTTCCCATCAACCTGGCCTTCTCATTCACTGCAAACAAGTCGCAGGGCCAGACTTTGGATCGTGTTGGTGTGTTTCTGCCGTCACCCATGTTCAAGCATGGCCAACTGTATGTGGCGATGAGCAGAGCAACTGACTCTGCCAACTTGAAATTAAGTTGTGGACAAACTGATAATATTGTGTACAAAGAGGTTCTGTAGTAGGTGTGAATAAAAATCGCCCTTATTTTAATATTGCTGAACAAATAGTACATATAAATTTTTCACTTCTGCACCCGTATTTTGCTAGTTTGCGAATAATAATAATAATAATAATAAATGAATATAATAATAATAATAATAATAATAATAATAATAATAATAATAATAATAATATCAGCTCTAAAATTACCGTTTCCATTTCTCCTTTTAATAAAGAATCTTGAAAGGTAAGATAGAATAGATCATATAGGCTTAGGCCAAATGCCAAGCGCTGCGACTTATGAGGTCCTTCTGCGCTGAAAGGGAAATGGCAGGAAAGAGGTTTGAAAGGTGTATATAACAGGAGGAACACCTGGCAGGGGCACTATGAAACAATTGTTGGAGAGGGTGGAAAGTCAAAAGGAAGAAAGATAACAAGAACGGAGGTAGAGTAAAAGGAATGAGAGAGGTTGCCGCTAGTTGCCGAGGGGACGCTGCAAAGATCCTTAAGTAATGCTTACAGTGTACCACGTGAGGAGCACTGACGGCTAACCCCCTACGGGATGAAAGGTATGCTGATATTATCATAACTACAAAAATATACAATTGGTGTCTATAAGTAATTGTAACCAAAGAGCTTTCATATCTCCTTAGTGTAATGTGTATATGCAATTATTATTTTTTTATATAATATTTTTTTATATTTTATGCTGTTTATGAAACTCACTTCTAGCAAGATGTGCACACAATTATGTATTTATGTACGGGATTGTATGTATTATGTATGTACGCACGTATACATATATGTATACATACACACACACACATATATATATAATACATATCTGGTGCTGTCTCACACTCTTGAAATGTTGAACTCGTCGATCTCCAGATGCTGCAAGTCTTTGTCATTAGGTTTTGAAAGCTGTTCTTGGTTAGTGATATTTCTACAGTGACAGAATGACAGAAGCTTACACAAACTGATGAGGGAAATGAAGAGACATCCGGAACTTTAATCAGACTTCTTCGTATTAGGATGAGTAGGTCTTGGAAACCACTTTACCGGGAGACAGAGTGGTAGGTACCCGTACCTGATATCTCTTTGTATTATTATTATGATCATAAATGATGTAACCGAGCAGTGATAGAAAGTCAGTTGTGTTATCGAAACTGTCTGACACCTGGGTGGGCAGCGGCAAGTCAAGCCAAGCAATTGATTTCTTGTAGACCATCATTATCCCCACAATATATGAACACCTGTTGAATAAAAATGGATTTGTGTGAAGCTTTTAGAAAGGTCGTTGAATTTATCATAGTTTAATCCTTATTGGTAACCAGCCCGAGAAGATCCGTTGTTAGGCTCAGAGGTCTGGATAAACTAATCATTTATATAATAAATAATTACTTGGAATTGTAGTGGAGAGAGAGAGAGACCTTACCTTACAGACCTTACAGTTCGTTCGGGTTGCCCCAGGTCCCTCAGTGTGAGGCACCTCTAATGTCTACCAGAGAGTTGCTAGTACATCTTCCGGTATATTTTGCATCTTCCAATCTTGGATGGTCTGGGATGCAGTTTAGATATTTGTCGAGCTTATTCTTAAACACATCTACGCTCACTCCTGATATATTCCTCAGATGAGCTGGCAACGCATTGAATAGACGCTGCATTACCGATGCTGGTGCGTAGTGGATTAATGTCCTGTGTGCTTTCCTTATTTTTCCTGGTATTGTTTTGGGCACTATTAATCTACCTCTGCTTGCTCTTTCTGATATTTTTAGTTCCATGATATTTTCTGTTATTCCTTCTATCTGTTTCCATGCCTGAATTATCATGTAGCGTTCTCTTCTCCTTTCTAGACTATATAATTTTAAGGATTGTAGTCTTTCCCAATAGTCAAGGTCCTTAACTTCTTCTATTCTAGCTGTAAAGGACCTTTGTACACTCTCTATTTGTGCAATATCCTTTTGATAGTGTGGGTACCATATCATATTGCAATATTCAAGTGGACTACGAACATATGTTTTATAAAGCATAATCATGTGTTCAGCTTTCTTGTTTGAAGTGCCGTAACAACATTCCCATTTTTTACTTACATTTTGCCAAAAGAATTGCTATTTGATCATTGCATAACATGTTTCCTATTCATCATCACACCAAGGTCTTTTAACTGCTTCCTTATTTGTATTGTCTCCATTATTAGGTCCCCTTATATGCATATAGCTTTCCTTCTCTGTCCTCATTAAATTTCATTAATTGATTCAAATTTATCAGAGTTAAATACATCCTATTTTCCTCTGCCCAATCATATACTTTGTTAAGGTCTCTTTGTAGAGCGTTCCTATCTTCATCACAAGTAATTTCTCTACTTATTCTTGTGTCATCAGCGAAACTACTCACTACCGAATCCTTAACATTACTGTCTATGTCTTCAATCATAATAACAAACAGTATTGCGACTAACACCGTACCTTGTGGCACACCGGATATTACCTTGGTTTCATCCGATTTCTCATCGTTTGCAATAACTATCTGTTTTCTGTTGTGTAAAAATTCTTTTAACCATCTTCCTACTTTATCTACGATATTGTGTTTTCTAATTTTCTTTGCCAATATATTGGTCTACTTTGTCAAAAGCTTTTGCAAAGTCTAGATAAACCACATCTGTTCATTTCGCTTTTCATATTTTTGAATATGTTTCTCACGGGTGGACTAACAGTTGGGTTTGTGTATTTTTTTTCCGGGTAAGAAAACCGTGTTGTCCTATATTAAACAAATTATTTTTTATTAAATGTTTCATAATATTTTTCTTCATTACCCTTTCATACACTTTCATAATATGTTATGTTAGACTCACAGGCCTATAATTACTTGCCTCCTAGTCTTGATCCACTTTTGAAGTAGAGGTGATATATGCTAATTTGTGCTCATCATAAATCTTGCCTGTATCTACACTTTGTCTTAATAATATTGCAAGTGGCTTTGCGATAGAATGAACTACTTTCTTTAACAAAATAGCAGGGACTCCATCAGGCCCTGCAGCAGCTCCATTTTTTAATTTCATTAATTGCCTGCACAATATCAGCTTCAGTTAATTTCTATGTCAGCTAAATATTCACTATTTTCGTCCCTTGCTTCTATATCATTATCTTCATTATCTATTCTAGGGGTGAATTCTCTCTTATATCGTTCTGCCAGTATGTTGCAAATTTCTTTTTTTTCATTCGTTAATCTCCCTTCAATCCTCAGAGGGCCTATTTCCTATTCTTCTTTTATTCATCTTCTTCGCATATGAGTATAATAGTTTGGGTTTTGCTTGATATTTAATAGGGTTTTTTCTTCCAAGTCCCGTTTTCATTTTCTTTTGATTGTATAATCTTTTGTTCTGCATTTTCTATCTTACTTTTAGTTCTATAACTTTCCATGCATTTTTTTCTTTTGCAAGACCTTTTTTTCCCACTTTCTGATTTTCTGGAACAAGATCCTTCTGTCTCTTGTATGCATGAATGATGTTTACTTTTCTTCTTCGGTATATATTTATCCACTATTTTCTCTAATATTTTATATAATATCTCCGTATTATTCCCTTATGTCATCGCTTACGAAAATGTTATCCCAATCTTTGTTTAATTCTTCATTTATTCTGACCATTTTATATTTTACTGTAGAAGTTGTATTTTCCATATCCTTCCCACTTTTTCTTTCTTGCTTATCTCTGTTTTCACTTGCTTTGGAATGAACGTTAATTCTATGACATTATGGTCTGAAAATACTCGCATTATAAACTATTATTTCTTTAACATAATTCATCTCGTTCACAAATACTAGGTCTAAAGTATTTTCCTTTCTTGTTGGCAGGTGATTTATTTGTTGAATGTTGTATTCTAGTAGCATATCTAATAGCTTTTCGAATTGCCTCTTATCTTCTGCACTACTATTACTCTCTTTTTATATGTATAAGTACAACCACAATCTCCTATTCGTTCTTTCCATTCTACGAAAGGAAAGTTGAAGTCACCAGATAGGAGAATAGTCCAGTCCTTGTGATTTCTACATATATCATCAATTTTTCAATTATTAAGTCAAACTCTTTAGTATTAGGAGGTCTATATATTACTATGTTAATTAATTTTTCAGATTCAAATTCTACCGCTATTAGTTCACATTCTGAGTTACTATATTTCTCATATATTTTTCCTTGTTTTTTGTCTTTCCCATATATTGCGGTTCCCCCTTGATTCCTATTTTTTCTATCTGATCTATAAGTTTGGAACCCTTTTATTTGATCATCATTCCAGTCTCTTGGGAATACCAGGTTTCACTTATATTCATTATATCTATTTTTCTTTTCAATTTGGGGTTAGTTCTTCTAAAGTACTCTATTTTTCTTTTTGAGTTACTCGTAATTAAACCCTGCGCATTCATCACTATGATGGTTTGCGTGTTTTCTCCTTCATTTAATATTGGTAGTAATAAGGATTTTCCCATGTCTCTTTCCTGTTCTGGTATGTTGTTCTTTTTTTCATTTCCAGAAATTCTGACATTAAAAAATCCAACTTTTCCATAATATTTGATCTTCCTTTCATCATATTATTCATTTTGTGTCTGAATCTGCAATTTTCTCCGTTTCTGCAATATCATCTTGCATAATAAATACAGTTATTATCTCTTGATAGAATTTTGGAGCTGATGCTTTGAAATTTTTTGCTGACATCTTGCATATCTCATTGGTGGTTTGCTTTTCTCTTTTACCTGATATTCTTGATTTCTCTCTTTATTTGTTTCTTTCTTATTTTGGATTTTAATACTTGGTTGGTTAATTTATTTGATCCTATCGATTCAATGCTACAGGGAGTGCATATATTTTGCATTTTTTGTCGAACTTACATCCTTTTCCTTCTTTTAGGTTTTTCGCATATTTTGGATGCGATCTCTGCAATCATCCCCATAGCCATCTAGGTATAAATGTACCATATATTTCATAGTTGTGACATACCTTAGGATGTTTGTAGTAACATCTTTCTTTCAAATCCAAATTCAATTGCAATTCCCTCTTTTCAAAAGGTTGCAGATTTTTGTCTTTCTTGTCTATTTTTTCCTCTTTCCCGTCATTGTGTAGATCTGAATATGAGCCTCTTCGGGAGTTTGCTTTTCTATTGTAATATCTATATCGTATTATTTCTTCGTAGGTATGCTGCTTTGGATTGAGAGAGAGAGTGAGAGAGAGCGAGAGAGAGAGAGAGATTGAGAGAGCGGACCGAGAGGAGAGAGAGAGAGAGGATTTATCTGAGAGAGAATTTAATCTAAGACGACTTGTTCCCCCACAAGCAAACCATCTCATCCACGATTCCACAGAGGACGTTAAGAAGGAAGGAAAGAACTTGTGGAACCTTGAGAGCATCAAATAGAATTTCTAAAAGATTCAGAAGCAACTGCTTCCTTTTAACGGCTGGTTTGAAGGTTCCTTCAATTCCGAGAAGCAACTGACTCATGATTAAACAACATATTTTACTACACCACAATTTACTATTATTGGGCCTCGGATTTGATTCGAGTAATAACCCCTGAAAACACACCTTATTTACCTCACCATCTAATTTTCATTATAACTTCACAATGGGCAGAGGTAAACTCAACTTAGCTAAACGAAACTTACTTAGTAATTAAGGAGCGATCTCACAGCTTCATTGAACTTTGTCTCAACTTCTGACACAATGATTGGACTAATTGTGCACGTCAAGATTGTGTTGTTAACCTATCTAGTAAACAAATAAGTGAAAATGTTGTGATTGCGCTTGGATATGGTTTATCTTCCTTTATAACAAGTCGACCTTTTGCTTTAATGATCGCGTCATCCTAAGTAAATTTGAAAATTATTGGTGATCTTCCTCAAAAAATCATGTTGACATGATTAAAGGTATTGTTTACGGAGCTGCCAACGTTAAGCATGAAAGTAACTTCCCTGCTCGCTATAAGAAAAAGTTTGACCGATCTTAAAAAAGGACCAATACTATCCACATTACAAAAGCTGATAAATCAAATAGTATAGTAATTTTAGATAAAGCTGACTACATATCACGTATGCAAGCCCTACTGGATGATGATGTGACTTATAAAAAACTAAAAAAAAATCCCCTTGATCAAGTCATAAAAAACTTTAATAGCACAGTGAAAAATATCCTAAAGATAAAACAGAACTACTAGGCAAATTGTCAGTGAAATCTCCTTCGCTACCTGACTTGTACGGATTAGACAAAAAGCACAAAGAAAATAACCCTATGCGTCCTATTATCAGTACTGTTGGTTCAATTTCATATAAAGTTTCGAAATATATCACAAAGATCTTGTCCCCGTTACTTGGAACCATCTCCGATTCTCATATATATAATTCTCTAGATTTAGTTGATAAATTTAAAAAAATTGCTCTTTGCCCTACTGATAGATTCGTTAGTTTTGATGTCTGTTCTCTTTTTACTAAAGTCCCTATAGACTCTATTTTAGACTACCTTAGTAATGAACTAACTCAGCATGAATTACCTCTACCTATAAGTCACAATATTTCACTCACGAGTTTGTGCATTTGTGATTGTAAGTTTATATTCAATGGTGAATTTTATCAACAAATATTTGGCATGGCAATGGGGATTCCTTTATCACCACTACTCTCAAACTTTTACATGGAATTTTTTGAAAAACGCTACTTACCTAATATCATTTATATTCCTGTAAAGTGGTATCGTTATGTTGATGATATTTTAGCTGTCCTGCCTGTTGGTATTGATGTAAATGATTTACTCTCTAAATTAAATAACCAGGCACCATCGATTAAGTTTACTCTAGAATTAGAAAAAGACAATTGCCCTCCCCCCTTTCTTAGATGTTTGATACACAGAGAACCATTTCAATGTAAATTCAGTATTTATAGGAAACCGACCACAACTTAACTTATGTTCATTTCTTCTCAGGCCACCATCTTAACATAAAAATATCAATTTTTTCTTCTATGTTTTTACGAGCATTGCGCATTGTCAGTCCCCAATATTTGGATAAAGAGATTGAATACATAAGAAAAATAGGGAAAGATTTATGCTATCCTTCACATATATTAGATATTTGTTTATAATAAAGCCCACAAAAAGTTTTAGTAAGTGTAAGTAACACGCAGAAAGAAAAATTTTTTAAGAAACATTCTGTCAGTTTGCCTTTATTTAACGGATTTGAAACCATTAAATCATTGTTAAAAGCTTTTAATGTCAACCTTGTTTTCTCCTATAATAATACACATAAAAGGAATGTTAATAAAAAATAGCCCAGAGAAAAGCAACAACATAATATATAAAATTCCATGTATGGATTGTCCTCATTTTATCTCGGACAGTCTAGTAAGGGCCTAGAAGTAAGGCTAAGCCAGCATAAATATTCTGTAAAAACTGGGCAAACATCTATGCAATATTCATTAATTTAAGTGTAAACAACCACCGAATAAATTGGGTTGGTAGTTCAGTAATTGCAAGGTCAAGAGAGGTCTTATCACGAAATCTTTTAGAATCTGCTTTAATACAACTTACTTTTCATTGTAATTTCAATGTTAGTCGTGGCCTTTTTCATTTGGACCCTTGTATTTGTAACATGTTTAAGAATGACCTCAAAGATATAATTACAGACTTCATTAATTAAAGAAATTATTTTTCCTTCGTGGCATATATCTTTATTTATGGATTTATCACGTTCCTAACTTTCGTGATTCAGTTATACAATTACAGACTTAAATAAAAATTAGTTGCCTTTGAGTTATCTTCGTTGTAATGTATGTCTAACCTGTATTGTGAATATGTATTGTGAACATGGTTTTGTTTACCAAAGTTCTGAACAGCTGTCACCTATAATTCTTTAATTGTCTTGTCCTTGTATCTGAGATGGTTATCTTAAACTTTTAATCGCACCCATTGTTTATGCTTGTTTGGGAAGGTTACTCTCTTCCAGGTGTGTCGGATTCTAGGTACTAATCTCTTTATAATCCCTATCTGTCAGTTATACGAATCTTCTTGTTTTGTCTTTTGTCCCATGTATGTCAGTTCTGCTTAGTAAAGGACGTGGAAACGTCAAAAGGTCTCGCAGTTACTCCTTCGTTTATTTTTCCTTCGTGGCATATATCTTTATTTATGGATTTATCACGTTCCTAACTTTCGTGATTCAGTTACACACACACACACACACACACACACACACACACACACATATATATATATATATATATATATATATATATATATATATATATATATATATGTGTGTGTGTGTGTGTGTGTGTGTGTGTGTATGTATGTGTATATATATATATTATATATATATATATATATATATACAGAGATAGATAGATAGTAATATTTCCCATGAAATGATCACGCCATATATTCATCAAGTAATTTGGGATGAAGGCGCTAGTCCCAGCCTTTTCTCCTACTTAACTAAGATCCACCAATACTGAACTAAAAACCCAGGTACATAATTAACAGCTGACGTCAACGGAGTCAACCGAACTGAGAAATTAACTATACCTTGCCCCTGGGATCGAATTCTGGACCTCTGGACCTCTCACCAGTGACGCCAGTATCATGACTACTGCAAAACAATTGAAGTCATACAAGCACTTCAATTCGTTCACGAACGAAATTTCAAAACGAACAAACTGACAGGAATTAAGCTCAGCACAATCATCACTCGACATGTTTGATATGTGTCAAGCGAATGCATTTAGCGGCGGATTGGCGCGGCTTAATGGCCAATATTTTTACAGACAACAATAACAGGACAGACCAATTTTACTCTAAATGGGTTTTTACGAGTGAGTGATTGAGTATGTGTTTGGCTGGGGAAGAAGTGCAAACATTTTAGGCATTATTGTCTAACAACTTTGTAATTCAAGATTTACCTCTTGATGGAGATGTTACTGAATAAAAATATCTCAACAAAGAGATTTAACAGATTAGTGTATGGCGATACATCATTTATATTTAATGTTTTGCATATATACATACACCTTACAGCATAAAAGATATACATTCATAATCTGAACACAATTCGTGAGATAGACTTGTTCTTACTCGCGTTTTTCACAAGAATTTTTGTCGTCTGCAAAAACACAAGGTTAACACTGTCTGTAAGTGCAAATTAATTACTTGAATGGAAAAGAGGTCAAATTAAGCAACAGGGATTTGTACAGAGAAAACACGACTGAAACTTTTAATATACCGGAAATCGAGTAGAAATCCACTGATTCTAAACAACTGCTATATACATAAGAACCATACGAAGAAAAAGAACAGGACTGAATCCCAGAGCAAAGGATATGACCTCCTTCTGAAGGAAAGAGAGAGAGAGAGAGAGAGAGAGAGAGAGAGAGAGGAGAGAGAGAGAGAGGCTGCCCCTGTAATTCAAAACATTGTGGGCAGAAAGGCCTCGAGCTAAGTTGACGAAAACTTTTAGTGATTTCCTTCTCTTGGGGCCCTTTCACACCATGCGATTTAAAACCGCCTCCGCCAGCGGAGCGGCACCGCGCTTACAAGTCGACTGATAAACCTAATGGAGCCTTTCACGCTATAGCGGCTCGGATTTTTTGCCGTGGCGGCGCTGCTTTGCATGCGGTTTGTCCCACTAGCTGGAAGCGGTGCCACTCCCGTTGACGGTTGTAGTTGGCCATCATAGTCAATGCACGTCTTCACACCACGCGGTTTTTTTTTTTTCGCCTTTAGTAGCGGTGAGCAATAGTAGGTCACTGCTTTTCATCGTGAAAATATATCAGTTATATGGATAAGGATCAAAATATTGATAAAGAGCTTCTCATTTCTTTAGTTAAAACGAAACCGGTTTTGTGGGATAAAAGTAAGGAGGAGTATAAAAGTCGTAACTTGATTACATTTGCTTGGAGAGAAGAATGCGTGTTTTAAGTGGAAAAATGTAAGAGATGCTTGGATGAAATCACAAAAAAAAAAAAAAAAAAAAAAAAAAAAAATGTTGGAACAAAAGACATCAAGATTTAAAGAAATTGCTCCCTGTAGACGGAAACCGTGCAAATGAGCGGTGTCGTCAGCAGTACCTGCGGCGCGGAGACCGCCTCTAGTGCGGAAAAAAAAAAAAAATAAAAATGCGCATAGTGTGAAATGGGCCTTTCAAAGGACAATTAACCGTTTCAATTTAATAAATGCTCAATCATAATCTAATGCAAGAAGTTAACAATTTGTCATT
This sequence comes from Macrobrachium nipponense, assembly GCF_015104395.2. NCBI lineage: Eukaryota > Metazoa > Arthropoda > Malacostraca > Decapoda > Palaemonidae > Macrobrachium > Macrobrachium nipponense. The sequence continues at coordinate 24,707,080 of NC_061105.1, forward strand.
TCAAGTTTCTCAAAGCAAAACTGAGCTGTTTTTCCGCCGCAGGTCGTCTTTTGCCGCCGCGTCTTCTTGCCGCAGGTCTTTTTTGCCGTTAGCACTTTTTGCCGTGAGGATTTTGGCCGCAGAATTGAGAACCATTAACCGCCTGAAAGAAAAAAAACCGAAAAGAGTAGAGAAATAAAATGATTGATTTTGAGAGAGCAAGTTACGAAAGTTTCTCTGATGTCTTTCTAGTGCAAACGTAACCAGATGCTTATTTCCATTTAGCCAAAAATATATTT
>NC_061105.1:24712357-24729857 GCF_015104395.2 Macrobrachium nipponense
TCTTCTCATTTCCTCAAATAATTTGTGCTAGTAATTCATGAAGTAAGATCCCCATGCAAGCCATTAAATCTAATGTACCTCTGTTAACTTAGGTAGTACACAAGTACGTGGTAATGAGCCGGCTATGGTGGGTCTAAACCACGGTAAGGAAAACACCTGAAGCAGAGAACTACCATCTGAAGCCATCCTCCGAAAGCGAAAGGTAAGAAGGCGCACTCTTGTGTACATGAACAGTTTTCATCGTTAAGCAGTTTCCCTCAAAGGATGGGTACCAAGAAAAAAGAATGGTCAATGCAACTGTTCCACTTAAAATGCTAAATCGTGGAAGAAACTCATGCGCAGGAAACCTCCATTGCACTAGCCGCTTCAAATACCTAGACACAAGACTTACAACAGAGCAACGAACCGCGTATGCACACTGCACCACTCACCTCCTCCCTGCACAAACTCATAACTGACATGAAAGCGAAGAACTCACAATAATGGTTCACGTGTAAATTTAAAGACACTTCAATAAGGTTGTTGGCAAAAATTTATTTTCGGTAGGATATAAATAATCCTTTTATCCTTTACTTCATTCTGAAAATATAACAATTTAAATTATTGTTTATTTGTATTTTTTTTTAAATTAGGAGATTGTAAACAGAACTCGGCTGAACCCAACATCTGTTAAGTCATCCCCTCAACACTCTTCGGCATCTACAAATTAAAGGCCCACAACTCCGGATTTCAATATTAACGTCCTAGAGCGAGAAATACATTTATTCTTACAATAAACTGAATTTGATTTTCTCTGAGGACACAGGCTGAACCAAAAAGTTTTTCATTAAGAGAGAGAGAGAGAGAGAGAGAGAGAGAGAGAGAGAGAGAGAGAGAGAGAGAGAGAGAGAGAGAGATTATAGAAGCTTGGTTTCGTGAGACTGTTTCATCAGTCGATTCAATTTTGATCTTACCTCATCCTTTAACAACACACTTTCTCTTTCAGAAGTTTTCGTCAATCGCAGCTTACCTGGAAAGAGAAAAAATGCAAAATTAATTCAACGTAATTTGATTTTCATTTCATGGCTTACATAATATAATCAAACTTACTTTATATCGTGTTTCAGCATTAACTCCAGTAGTATATATCAGCGCAATATTAAAACACTGTTTGCAGAAGATTTGGGAAGATGATGGTATATCATCAAGTTAGAAATTTATAAAAGGTATTAAATATCACAAAGCTACAGTAATCAATACACAATACGTACATACACCTACACACACACGCACACACACTAGTAAGTAATCTTACTAGTTGCCATATTTCAATTTTGTGCATATTCTAGACAAAATATAGTTGCGTGTCATAGCAAAGAGCACTGGCTGTATGTAGTATTTCCGTAAATGTTAATGTACAGTAGTGCTCTGTCTCTCTCTCAAGAAAGAACAAATGAGCAACTGAATTTGTGGAAAACGGTGTCCAGATCTGAAAGCTCCCCGTTGACCCTAGAATAACAAAAGTCTGTTCGTTCAACAATACTCACAGCAGCACGAGTCTTGAAATGGAGAAACGGATCCAGATTCATGTAACTGTACAAATATAGTCTCAAATAAAACCTGGTAGCCTACAGAGAGCTTTCGAGATTCTGAACGATTTTCCACTCCTACAAATTCTCGAAAACTCTCTATGGAGTTTTATTTTTACAAAATACACAGTTTTGCAATTACATAACTGGATTTGTTTCTTCAATATTCCATTCACGTATTTCCTACTACTGCATGGTGTACACATGCAATAATTAGCGCACATTTATTAAAATATATCTAATAGTATAAATAACAATTTTATATATAAATATATAATAATATATGTTTAAACACTTAATTCATTCATAATTCTATAACTCAAACACAGTTTCTCTTACTCCTCAAATCAGAAAACCTACCATAATAAAACAGGACTACGATCCTCCTCTTGCACCAGTAAACAGACGGGAAAAATGTCTCTCACCAACAGATGAGCTTTACTGATACCATGGAAGCAATTGCATTCATTGCTCCGAGGTTTTAAAGGTAAGCGTGTCTCTTTCTCCAGCTGTCTGTCTGCTTGGGGGTCATTGGTGTCTATAGGCTGGTGGAATATTTGATGGCGCTGTACAACGTTATCCCCTGAGTGAAATGCTGCGGATTTTGAATATGTGATTCAGGACACATTTCAGCATCAAATGACACCAAGAAAGCTTAAACACACACACACATTGATTTACAATTATAAATTGAAACCTTGCAGGTATCAGACTTCATGTCCTGAATGCACTTGCTTTAGTACAACCTACATCAGAACTTATTATTACAATTTCTGAACGGAATTTCTTTTCTCTATAAGAAGTAATTTGGAAGATAAGTCTTACATCATTTCTAAAGCTTAAAACACGAATAGATTGTCACAACAAGATGAAGTGATTGAACCATTAAAACAAACTGATGGAACATCAAAAAAAGTCCTTCATTACATCTTTCCTTAATGATCAGAGGATGACGCCAATGAGTCTCGTCTTTTCTTCTTACTTCTCTTGTATTTCACATTTATTTATTCTCATCTGTTACTATGCCTAGGGTCTCTCTCTCTCTCTCTCTCTCTCTCTCTCTCTCTCTCTCTCGTCTCATACCAACTGAAAAACGAACGTTCCCTTTGCCAGGGAATGAGACATAAGGCATAATGACATAACGTGGTGCAACTTCAGCTGGTGTATTTAAGTCATTTAATGAATTTAGAATAACTACACAACCCGTTCTAAGCATAATGTAACAAAGAGATCATTCACACTTAACGTAAAGTATCTGACCAGACGCAACAGACGTAAATCTATCGAACGTGTCATGACGTCACCGCAGTTCCTTCTTCCCAACAAATCCCAACACTCCGTGATTAATGGCGCCACAATCATAACCACAAAAATCACCGAGAAAACATTACGGGGTTGTTTGTCAATCCATTTTTGTAAAACCCTCTGTTGCAGTAATTAGCACAAATGACATATTTCGAATATTAACTAGATTACCACTAACACTTAAAAGACCAACATTTACGCCGAAGCTGCAGAAATGTTATCGATATGCACATATCTTTTGAAACATTTTGGAGAGAGAGAGAGAGAGAGAGAGAGAGAGAGAGAGAGAGAGAGAGAGAGAGAGAGAGAGTTCAATGAATTTACTAGTATAACTTCATTTTCATTATTCTTTACACCTCTAAGATGCGACGAAACAGCTGCACTGAATATCCCTTTTAAAGCGAAGTGTCCCAAGGTATAAAATCCCTTTGGAAACTGTGATTAAATTATGTCATTAATTTTCAGGGGGGGTTTACACCGAGAGAGAGAGAGAGAGGAGAAGAGAGAGAGAGAGAGAGAGAGAGAGAGAGAGCGTGCAAAAGTAGTAAATATAAATTAACACAGGATAACAATCTCCACTAAAGAGACTTAAGAGAACCGAAAGGCCACCACATTTTAGAACCTCCCCTTTAAGGCAGTCTATCATCGTCGTATGGCACAAAGAGCTTCTATGAAATTCTGCTACTTAAGTCTTTCCTGTGCTTTATCTTCCACAAATCTCCAGTTATCCCCTTTCTCTGGTCTCATAGTCCTCACCCGAGTCCCTCTGGGTCTTCCAACTCTTCTGGTGCCCACAGTAGCCCAGCTGACATTCACACACTAGTCACCTTGGATAAAGCATTCCCATTTCCCTTTCATCATTACTTCGTCTATAGCTTTTTCATACACAGGGTAGTTTCGTTGTTATGCTATGATGAAAGTTCTTATAGCACAAGAAATCATACTTTATGTACAATTTACTTTCGAACGCAATTCCAGTCTTTTTTTATTTCTAAATCTTATGCAGCCAGCCCACAGTCTGAATTATCATTATTCGTCTCACCAAATTCAAAGTCAAAGGACCCTGTATTGCTGATTATTGTTCCTAAGTACTTGAAAGATTAAACTTCATCAATCCATTCCCCATCTATTATCATTGATTTTTATAATTAGTCCATATTCTAACCTCATTACTGTTGTTGTTCTCCCATTTGTCTTGAGTTCCATTTCTCAAGAAACATGATGAATCTTCTAAGCAGGAATTGCGAATCTCTTGGTATTTTGGCTTTTCTAAGTCTGATAAGTTTCTATCGTTGCTCCAATTTTAACCTTTTTTCTTTCTTCCCAACTGAGCAAAGATGATTATATTACTGAAATAATGTTATTATTATAAAAATTTTCTAATTTTAAATTTTTTTTTATTTTCATTATAGACAAGCTAACTTTGCCAATGAGTTATCTTTTAATTGTCAAGAAAGTAATATATTGTGTATCTGGTCCTACGCGACTTCACCGTTATTTGTTATAATTTTCTAACTCTTAAGAATTCTGTTGTTTTACTCAATAAATTATAGTAAATTAACCCATAAACATTAATATGGCAATTTGTACTCGCAGTTAATTAGGTCTAAAAGGATTCCTGTGACCTCAAGAAAAAAATTTAGATTTATCTTACAAGAAAGAAATTAAGCAAATCCAGTTGTTTTCTTTATACCAAACTGTTTATATCAGCTAAAGTATTTAGCAAACTTTACAAACACTTTCAAAGGCTTTTCAGGATTACAATCTGTTCGAGCCAAAGGATTAAAGGAGGATGCAAAGCGAGGGAATGTTACACTGTTATTGCTTTTTCTTCAGTTCCAAAAACTGCAGCAGTTTCCAGAAAAGATCACTGACAAATTACAACAGACCGCTCGTTTCTATTTTTATGACATTTTTATCATTTACGTTTAAATGTAATCGGGTATATTATTTCGGACAATTAATAACAGAAGTTGGTGATACGAGAATAAGAAAAAAAAAACCCATGACATCGTGAACATACGCTGATTATAAAGATAGCTTATATGGTATTATGAACAAAAAATTTAGTTTTACACTTGGATGATTTCTAGCGTTAATAATTAAACACCGTTTACCACTGAACACCAAAACTTGCCTTATAATCCATAACTAGATGAAACGAGAAGATTCCAACACACGGTGGAAAAACTTTACAAAGGAAAGGGGAGGAGCAATCCTTCCTCGGTCTCACCAAAGCATTAATATTCAGCAAAGTCATCTGAGCTGTGTACGTAGCTGAGTAAACAAAACCGATCAGCCTTTTACATTGGCTTTTAACTTTAATCTCGAGATATCAATACCACATTCATATTTCAACTATTGATTCGAGGATGAACTTCACGACCAGCTAACTTCCACGTCAGCCATTTCATAAGCTTACTCCCATAGCTCATTAGCAGCGAGCTGAGCCCCTTCCTAACGCGCGCGCGAACACACACACACACACATACACAGGCCCTTGCTTTCCAGTGCTCTTCCTCGCCATTTATCTCGAGATCTCTAGGGCCTTCTGCTCTTCTCCCCTTTAACATTTCTGAATTATACGCACTTCTCTTTAACCGATCTACTTCCATTCTCAGGTCCTACCGACTCACCCTTTCCCCCTCTTTATCCTTTTCATAGCCTCTTCTACGCATCTCAACTTCCATCTTTTCAATTCTGCTGTTGCCACAGAACTACTCAAACAGCTTTCCTCTTCGGCAGCCATAAGTTTGTCTTCCATCTGCATTAACCATCCACATATAACTTCCATGAAGAAGACTTGCCTTAAAAGTTCATTCATAAAATCTTGCATCGACTTCCATAGACATCTCGGTATCCCCCCAATCTTTGCACGCACTTCCTTACTGCACCTACTTGTAAACCCATTAGTATGAATGCATACTCGACCTTCACCGTACAATATTTATAAATAAAATCTTTGACATTTGGAAAGGACGACATCATTGACATACTATACTGAGAATTTTTACAATGCGGGACTCTTTCCCTTCCTCTGTATTTCCTATTTCATTCAATTTATTTTAAAAGATAAGTACTTAACGAACCGGACGATTCATTCCGAGAATCAATTGAGACAAGATAAAAAATTGGGGTACATACAATTTTTGGTCAGGAAAAATGTTGACTACTTTCCCTTCCAATAAAGAAAAAACTTCCCCTTTTAATTCTAACGCTGGGAGCATTCTTGCTAAAAGCCAATGAAAGAAAAATACGAGGAGGTGTCAAACCATGCAAGCCTTTTTCTTCGGGCGAATTTTACTCTTTTTCATTATTTTTCCTTGCAACAGTTTGCAGTTTTTTTTTCTATTTTTCACTTTGCACTGCTGAATGCCAAGGAATATTGTTTTTATTATTTCTTGTATGCTAAGCATATTGGGATTCACCTCAGTGCATTATCGAATTCTACGATTTTGATAAATTTAAGATTTTTGTTACAGTGCTCTTCAAATTTTCTGGCTTTGTGTAACCTCGGAAAAATAACCCGTAGTTAAATGGCAATGGCAATGAGGAGTTACTAAGGGAAGTAACGAACAGCAGCGATGAAACCGAAGACAAGTAAAAGCTGAGTCCTGATGTGACAAAGCCCAACTACAGAGAGCTCAGTCCCTCGGGAGGGGTCGGGTTGGGTTTGCTTCTGCTAAGTCGGATAAAATATAAATCTTCAAGAATATCTGAACATTATCTAAACATTTCTCTCTCTCTCTCTCTCTCTCTCTCTCTCTCTCTCTCTCTCTCTCTCTCTCTCGTATGCGATAACCTGTTTTCTCTTTCCTGACCTGCAATAATCTTTTCAGACAGCTAAAAATCACGAATATAAAGCTTGAAATGACCTTCAAGCACACAATGATAAACTGAGAATCTTGGAGAATGGATTCTGAAATCAAAGGAGGCTTCAATATAAAAAAGGAAAAAAGCTAATAATAAAATATTCTGGTAGTATTGAAACAAGGTCAATATCCAGAGAAGAGTGCGAAGATCCGGATGGAGTCTTACCGCTCTCCCTAAGGCCTGTGGGTGGGGCCAAATCTGAGCCTTCAAACTATGTATCCTACATGTTACTTGTATTCAATAAAACGCATAAATTACTTACCATTGGTGACAGGTAGGAAAAACAGAATTGCTATTTGTGCATGGGCTTCTTTAATGAGCATGATGATTTTCTTTTATTTAATGTTTACCTCTTGAATCAGCCTTCCATGACTGAAAAGTCTGATAACAGGGAAAAGATGTCTTTTCCTCACCTTAGAACCGCCTTAGACTAGGTCATATGTAGATATATCTAACAGGAAAAAAATTCCTCACAATTCTTTGCGAAGATTCCCATGCAGGTGAATGAATTCTATGAATCCCACCTGTCACTCAAATCCCGCATCATCAAACTCTGTTGACCAAAATGTCTTCACTTGTCACCCCTCTCCCTCCACGCCCCTCCCCCTCGACCAGTTCCCCAAGGATCAAAATCCAGAAACTGTAAAGGAAAATGACGTCCTGGAAACTCCTCTGGAGCTTCTGGATTAAGTCAGGTAAGTGTCCCTGAGCAAATCTGGAAGGTATTCCGTTTACTTGATTTGTTTATACGGTTATGAACCAGTGATAAGTGTCGGAGATAAGTCTAAAAGGCAGAGTGACAATTTATCAGGAGGACTTTACGTCTTTGGACAGTGGAAGATGCTGAATAATTGAAGTAACGACTTGGGATCAAGTATGAGTTGGTTTGTCGATATTCGACTATGAAGGCGACCTATTGCTCTGGTTAACAAAAAGAAGAAAAAAATCAATATACACACACACACATATATATATATAATATATATATATATATATATATATATATATATATATATATATATATATATATATATATATACTCGTATGTGTGTGATTATAACAAATTGACATGTGATTTATACATGCACTTGTATCTCCCCAAATCAAGCCCCTTTCCAAGCACGTTTCCCTAAGTTCCTCTATTTTCATTTAATACGAGAACTCCATACACACAAAGTATGGTGTCAATTTCTCTGTCCCCTACCTTTGTATTCAAAACCCCTATCACAACCATCCTCTCGTATTCTTGAAAGGACACCGAAAAACAACAAATGTTCTAGTTAGGACAAACATGACTCCCAAACGAAGGCTGAAGAGATAGAATTTTGTATCTCAGAGTCGAAGGAGCTGAAAAAAAAAATCCTTCGGTAAAACCTGACCTCAGAACTATCAATCCTCATAAATTCCATCTTTATGAGTGATCAAACTGTTTTACTCCTGAGCACATTATTCCTGGAAGTAATCTGAAATCAGAGTATGTAAGAAACCTGTCAGTAAGTGGATTTCATATAATTCTACCAAAATTTGAAAAGCTTAAACTTTTTAATCTGAATGAGACAGACAGAATGCATCCGTAATAATTCTTGGCCTTGAAGGAAGATATATAAATAATATATGAATTAAAATATATCAAACTAACAAAATAGGAAACAAACAAGAAACTGAAAAACATGGCCTCGAATATGTTAATGGAAAGAAAAAAATACATATATATAAAGAATGTAAATTGTAATAAAAAGAATATATATATATATATTAATATATATATATATATATATATATTATATATATACTATATAAAATCAGAAAAAGTTAGGTTCTTTACATAAAATTGTAATCAAGACGGACAAAGAAAAAGTTGCAAAGAATGTCTGCGTTAAAGGACGTGAAAAGGTTTCATGGAAAAATTTCCTTGTTCGACTGAAGGGGAGCGTTCTTTTCACCTCCTTCCCAGAAGGGCACATCTGCACCCAAAAAGACCTTGGGGATATAAAGGGGAAGACAGGAGTGAACAATATTCAATGGGGAAAAGCGAAGTTGTGGCTTTTCCTACCTTACAGGAGAAGGATTTCATATAATATGGAAATAGCTTAAACGAAATAGTTAATGAAATAAACAAATGTGAATAAAAATAATTATAAAGTTATATCACTGCCAACAAATTGACTGACTGGAGATGAATATATTCAACCAAACAAACATCTTACTAAACCGAGAGAGAGAGAAATGGCTCAATCTGAAGAAATTAGTGCATAATATTCAAGAAAAAATTGCATAATGCTGAATAAAGCATTCGAATAGATATCGCTTGCGGGAATATGGTGGAAAAGCTTTAGTAATGACACCTCTTGCTTCAAGGTTAGAAAGTTCATTACCTACAATGCCTACAATGGACTACTTTGAATTTGGAAGCAAGCCTATACAACCATTCTTAAATACACTGAATAATGTTTAAGGTTATATTGTTTAATGGCCATGAGTGTACTATACGAATCTGAGTATATGGTGAAAGTATTACCCTATAGAGTAGAAGCAAACTCAAGAGATTTGGCTAATGCAGTTAATTCAGCTGTGAAAATAAGAGGCATTAATTCAAGGGCTGAGAACTAAAAGGGCCAATGTCAAAAAATGGCCGACTGTAGTTAAGACCGTCAGTAAACAAGAAATTTATCTCTAGTTTAATGGCTAATGTTATAAGTTAAGCAATCACCGAAAAAAAAACAACTTTCGTTTGCTGTACTTACCTGAATTTTAATATAGCAATATTTTAAATGCGTTTTTCTGAAAACATGGTTTTATGACATTGGCCCTTCTAGCTCTCAGCCCTAGAATAGATACTCTGCCAACATAAGAGCTATTACCATGTACAACAGCGCAACCAACATCATTCGATGTTTTTGATCCATTAGTGAATAGTTTGGCAGATCCCGAAAGTATCTGATCATGATCAAGAAAACGATTCTTCACTCCTTGAATTTTTAACTACAGCTTTTTGACAGACAGAAGATGGTTCTGGGATCATCCAAGGAGGCAACTTAGAGCAATGTATTCATATAGATTTTCTCGTGAACAAATCTTGCAAAACGACCTTTTATGCACATTCCCGTAATTTACATTCAATAATTTCACTCTTACAGACATTCTATTTTTAATGTGAAACGGAATTTAATGTACCATAAATGACAGAGAACGGTCACGAAGCGAATATTGACTGGGAACTATCAATATCAGGATACAATACTAATAGTTACCAAGTAAAGTAATATTTCCAAATAATAATCACAAAAGCGCTCTGGTTCAAATATACGAGTTTTAGTCGAATAAATAAAAAAAATAAATAAAATTAAAAGGTACAACAGATAAACAAACTCTCTAAACAGAACGCAAACTTTAAAACAACAGGAGTCACTTCAGTTCACTTCGACGCGATAAAAAATTTCTAATCAAGGCACACAAGAAGATATCCCGATATACTGCCCGCTACACTAAAACCGTATACAGCATTCAATCACGATAACAAGAATAAAACTACGTAACATTCTGATAAAAATATCTTAAGCTCGCAATATAACAAAGCTACTTCAATTAAAGTCATAGATATGAGAAATTATGCTGAAAGATTCAGAAGCGAAGATCCTTCTATGTCCCTCGAAACACGTGAATGATTTAAGAAGTTCTTCCCCTTGGTAGTGGATGGATGAGTTCCTTACATTGTTGATGACTCCCCTCTTTGGAAGCTGAGCCCGAGATTAGCACAACGCTTTAAAGATGACTACGAGAGAGAGAGAGAGAGGAGAGAGAGAGAGATTAATATCATAAAGTTCTTTAAGCGAATCATTAAGAAGAATCCCAAATTCCAGAAATACACGACCCAGCAGCAACAGGTTACCATAGCAGATGACCCACCTACTCGTGTTGAAAAGAAAAAGGTCCACCTGTTCAATAACAGACTTCCTTCACATAAGCGATAACAGAAGAGTTCAGAGTAAAAGCAAAGATAATTTTGTTTTAGAGCTGTTCGGTATGTCTCGAAGCGAAGACAGTCTTAAGTAGAATTTGTTTTCTGGTTTTGGGAATGCTTCGACTTCTCTTTATTCCTTGATGTTCCTTGAACGTTGAAATTGATACTGTACAGATATCTTTCACGCAAAATTACAAAAAATAAATCATATTGTAACTTGAGAGGGCACTGGAGTTTTACAATCACAAATATTTCGGTGTTGAGTTTCAAACATTTGCATTTCAGTAAAAATTTTTAGCACTGTTTGTGAACTTTAAAGTAGTAATATACCGTAAGCATTCAAAAAACAATTTGATAAAAACCCTTTAAGTATTACGTATACCACAGAATCTGGAACGAATGAATCTATCTCTTCAATATATATATTTCTATTAGTTTTCTGTTTTTATTTCTTTCTATTCAAAGATTCCTCTTTGACAAACTGAAAGATCAGCTGTAGGAAATAATAGTTAGGATTTGACCAGACGAACATCAAGAGCAGGACAGTTTTGGATGAAAAAAAAAAAAAAAAAAAAAAAAACAAAAAAAAAAAAAAAAAAACTGGGCCACTTCCCTTCCCGATAAGGAAAAGTTCTCCCTTTGAAAGACTCAAGAAAAGTAGAAAACTTGGACCAAAGGAAAAAAGATATGAGGCAGGTATCAGGCCTTCGCTGCCCTTTTTGATGATACCGTCTGTTTTGTTTTTGCTTGCGAAATTTTTTTCATTAAACGGTAAGGAGCTTATTAGTTTTTTAATTAGTTTTAGGACGAACTTGGGTCAATTCCTTTAGTACTCGAGTGAATTTTGCCTGGGCTATACAATACAATTATGATACAGAAGAATTTGGGGAAGCTTTTAAATAATCTATGATCCTCATAAAGAGTGTTAATGAGACCGTGGACAAGTTCAAGCTTACAAGCAATGACGTGACCTTACTCTGACAGCCGGTCACTTACGGTAAGTATATTTCTATTGCACAAAGTTCTCCATATTGTGTAAAAAGGAAAAACTACTCAAGTTATAAAAGTTACGAGGACCCTTAAACCTATATACCATAAAGTAAGTGTATATCTGTAATGCAATCATAAAATGCTTTCTGAGTGTTATGAAGAAGTTGATTCCACAATCCACAATAGGAGCAGAAAAAATACCACTCATTTCATCGAAAAACAAAAGATAACATTTAACTGAACTCGCGAGCCGAGAGTCCAGTGTTTGTGTAACATACAAGCGGCTCGACACTCGTGACTTGTCAGCTGGCAGCATTCTTATGATGCCAGCTCATACGACAAGGAAAGTTGCTTCGAAGGTAAAATGCAAAATGAGATATACTAATAGGTGGAACATAATAAGAAAAATGAATACCTATTTTTGAAAAAGGAGCAGATTTTAACATCAGAACCAACACATGCGCTGGGACCTACCACGTCATTCAGCGTTGAAAGGGAAATTGAGAACAGAAAGGTTTGAAAGGAGTAACAGGAGGAAGACCTCGCAGTTGCACTATTAAGCAATTGTTAGGATAAGGTGGAAAGTAAGATGGAAGAAAGAGAATATAAAGGGAAGTACAAAAAAGGGAATGAAAGAGGTTGCAGCTTAGGGGCAGAAGGGACGCTGCAAAGAACCTTAAGCAATGGCTACAGTGCAGTGCGTGAGGTGCACTGTCGGCAATATCCCCCCTACGGGAATTCGTCAGGTGTGAAGACTTATGCAACGACAGAAGTTGTATGACTTTCGAGCCGAGATATAAATGAATCAATAAATATACAAATAAATGAAAAATTAAATAAATCTAAGCTTGTGCAAGAGGTAGGATCCATAACTTAGGCCTTGAGGGCTGCAATATGCGTCTTACTTTCTAGTCAGCACCATAACTTGAACGTCCCCTTCTTCGGTCATGAGATGAACAAACTTCAGGGACTGATCGTGATGAAGCCTCCTTTTGGGAGAAGGGAAATAAACCAAATGTCATACACACATTTAGAATCACAAACAATCCAATAAAAACTATGGAGAACATAAACGTGTGTATAAAGACAGATGTATGTTAACCACTGTAACTTTGCCGCCACATGCAGTTGGAAGAAGAAGAATAAGAACTAAATTCATTACCTGTGCAGGACCTCAACAATGCCCATAATGTTAGTCCACAGAGGCAGGATTACCCAAAGCCATGAAACAAAACGTTCTTTGTAAACCCTTCCAAAGAATACTCTCATTCTAAAGATCGTAAACGCAATAAAGCAGGACAGCAATTACATAAAGTAATTAATTTCACAATAGTTATGACACTGGCCGTTAAAAAAGTTGATATCAGTGCAAGTAGTGTAAGGATGATCAAAACATAATTGAATACCAATATCCTGAAACGAAACCTAAAACCATTACACTTCATATAACCGTTGTAATGTCCACAGTAACCGTTTTCTATTTCGGATTTGCCGTCAATAAAAATGGCTCTGAGCGCATTGGAAATCCAGGACAGATTTTTCGGGGTTCTATATTAAACGTTTCCCCTGACTCATTTCTACTCGTTAGGTGTGCGTCAAAGGAGACAAATATTTGCGAAATAAAACAACGTATCAAAAATGAATTTGCTGTATTTAGTTGTTATATTACCCTCGTTCTTCATTGAGTTGCATGATTCCTAAACAGGCTTGGCTAAATAAGGTTTTAATTATTTTTTCGTAAATGAATATCTAATTTTTTACAGTTACTAGGTTTTCTCAAATCTTTCATTTTTTTCTTAATCTTGTTTTGGTCACATTCAGAACCCTTCTTCTCTACTATTTTGGTTTCGACTTTGCCTCAATGAGGGTAATAATAACAGTGACAGAAAATGCAAAATAGCAGAACTGGGATCCAGCAACAGCTAAATACGAGATGGACTTTCATGCGAAGTGAACAACACCTGCCCAGTTGACAGCTGACGCTGTTCCTCAGGAGAGCGGAACAGCAGCAAGAAGACCTCATGTTCGCCTTGCAGCTTTGATCAGATGAACACAGGCAGCAATGCCATTGCTCATTACGATGTCATACCGAAGGGGACTTTGAACTCCTCTCCCTCGTGTGTTATCATCATTATTATTATTATTTGTTTGAAATCGCACTTCCATTCTACTTAACTTCCATTCGATTTTATTTTCCTCTACTTTGGTCGTCGGGACGACAACTTAGATCCCTTTTGACCCAGATCTAAAGGAAGGAGGAAGAAACATAAAGGGTAAAAAAGGAAACAAAATGGGGAGATATCTCCGACTTGCATCCTGGAGGAGGAGGAGGAGGAAGAAGAAGAAGAAGAAGAAGAAGGAAGAAGAAGAAGAAGAAGTGGAGGAGGAGGAGGAGGAGGAGGAGGATATAGGATGGGGGCAGAAGGTCACAGGGAGGGAAATTGATAGGATGGTTGTGCAAGAAATGCTCCAGACCTCGAACACGTGAATCCAGGGATTCCTCGTCTCTCCGTACAATGAATCACGGCTGTGGTGGAATGCCGGGTGTTCCATGGCCTCCTACATTTTCAATCATGATCACATTCCCATCACCATCTCTATATATCGCCATCTTATCACTTTCACGATCCACATCATCACTTTCACATTACTGGCTGACCTCCCTCGAGTCATCACAGGTCACCGGAATCATCATCGAATCCAGTTTTGAATTCGGTTCCTTTAATTAATTAAAGAAGCACATCAACAATCCATTTCCAGCAACTTGGTAATTCCATGAAGGGACGCCCGCAAAGAATCTCCACAAACAACGGCTGATAATATATAGAAACAGTTAGCATGAAATTTGTATACACTATGTCCTCAGTCCCTTGAACAAACGACTTGCCGATCTTGAAACCTAGAGTAACAATTACATTAAACAGTTCCAGGATTAAACACCATTCAAGAAAACAAACCTTCTCTGTGGCAACTTCCCGCCACCCTTCCAGTTTCTTTGGACGTCGAAGATTCGTTAAAAAAAACTCTCGGAAAAACAAGGGAAAGGAACTTCAGCCGAAAATAAAATGGGCCGAAGATGTACGAAACTTCGGGAATTTAAGAGGATAATTAACTCTTGGGATAATCTGTGAGGCTTGGTTTTTGTATTGAGGAGAAAAGGAAATCGCGCGCGGGCGCAAACACACACACACACACGCATACACAATATATATACAGACGAATATGTAAAGCATACATACACATACATACACACACATATATATATTAATTATAGATATATATATATATATATATATATATATATATATATATATATATATATGTATTTGTGTGTGTGTGTGTGTGCGTGTGTCCTACATGTGCACAATTATCTACAAAATTCCAATGACCTCCTACTTGTCCCTTCATCTGGGACCAGCAACTCCAGATACTGAGAAGAAGAAAAATACCGTCAACAAGCTTTCTTTCCTTAGGATATATCACCCATAGTTAGGATCAAGAAAAAAAGAGTTAAGAGATATTGTTGAGTAATCTCTGCTAAAATAAAGAATAAAGGAAGATACAGAAACCAATCAATATCTTCCAAAAAGACAGAAAGCGAGATATTCGTCAGCGACGCAATCTATTCTGCATAAAATTCTCAAACACAAACATTCACAAGACTAACAAGAGTGGAAGCATTACACTTTCACAGTGAAGGCTGAAACCTCAGCAGAATGTGGATGACGTCACTTTGATGTTGTTGGGCAACTTTTAAAAGCTAAAACTAACGATCCATTGCCTTGTAATTATTCGTAATTTGCATTACACATGCAAGGATTCACGTACAATGAATTGATGGTTGAAGAAAATAAAAAGTAAAAATGAGTTAAAGACGATGCAGCAAAAAACCTTCCGGCGAAACACTACAAAATGCACTCGGAGCAATTTTCCATCAGCAAATGGCAGATTTTATGAGGAATAAATGACCTTGGAAACAATAAATTCAGTCTAAAGATGGTTCTAGAATTTCGAAATTTTATGGCAATAGGCTCCTCTCTTACTAATAATAGCTTCATATCGAGTTATTTTCTAACGGAGCATTTTAATAAGGATGTATAAAGGATATGTGGAAAATAAGAAGAAAAAAGAAGGGAGGTAATTGGATAAGAAGAGGGAAGGAAGACGAACGGTGTATCGTGAGAGAGAGAGAGAGAGAGAGAGAGAGAGAGCTGTGCTCGAAGTCAAGAAAGAAAGCTCGTATCTTTGTTGCTTTTTTTTTAATCTTCATCAAAAATGTTTGCCCTAATATTAGGTTTAAAGAGTTTTCATCAAATCTTTACAGTTTTGAGAGGCTACATGATTATACAAGCCTTTGCGTCTGCTTGTAAGTCTTTTGCAAAATCTTTTGCAAAAGTATAATTTCCCACTTTTGCTGAATGTCGTAACGAATATGAGCTTCTAATTTCAGAGTACAATTATATTTGATCGGTTCAATCCCGCCATAAGAGCAAAGAACCAAGTCCGAGAACACATCTGAAAGCAGATGGAACCAAATAATACAGCCAGAACCAACTTGAGACAAGTCAGAACAAGTTGAAGTGTCAACAGGCTAGAAGGTAAGAGGGCGCTGTGGTTATTGCAGTTACATACGGCAAGTCACATTTCATCAGTGGATATATCCCGAACCTTCTTCATCCAAAATAATTAGTGGATAAAAGCACAACTGGAAACCAAGACAAGTTCCATTATAAACATTCCAGGGAGGAACCAGGAACAGTAACTCTATCCCTCTCATGTATACATTAATTCCAGGTCCTTCAACCTTCACTAACAGACTCCACAAGAGATGACAGAGACGGTGCAAAATGTCTATGCTCATCTGCCGCTCTTAAGGTCCGATGGATTCATGAAATTTCCCTTTGGCACTTGACAAAATAATAAACGTTAAGTTGAATTATGTGCATCTAATAACGTAATTTTCATTCGGGGAATCATTCTACAAGTAAAAATTCGGGTGTGTAGTATGGGGTAGTCCTTTAAGTCCTAATTTTAGTAGCCAATCTGTACATGGAATACTTTGAAACTACAGTAATAAATGCAATAAAAACCCAAAAACATGCTGTGGATGAGATACGTGGATGACATACTAACATTTTGGGATAATAAGTGGGGTGTTTTAATGAATTCCTCTCAAAATTAAACGCATTAGTGCCCAGCATCAAATTTAAAGTTGAATGGGAAACAGACAACAAAATTCCTTTTCTTGATGTTTTAATAATCAGAGACACGACAGAATACAAATTTACCATATACAGAAAACCAAACGTTCTCACTTTCATATATTCAACTACTTTAGCTATCATGACAATACTATCAAGATAGGTCTAGCTAGCAACCTATTCTTAAGAGCCTTACGAATTTGTTCCCCAGATTTCCTGGAAAAAGAATTTGAACTAATTCGCAAGCAACTTTCATCATTAAAGTATCCTGACCATAAATAATTGAGAAAGCCAATTCAAAAAGCAAACGTAATTTTCTACCAACTCCCCTAAAGACAAGACCAGAGACACACCCAACAATAAAATAAAAATTCCCCACCTGGAGACGATTAAGAGAGTAACTCACACCTTGAAATCAACCCATTTTGCATTTACCTACCCCACCCAAATACCTTAGCCAAATCCCTGATTAACGTCCAACAAAAGACATCGCCCAAAGACTCTGGGGTATATGAGATCCCATGCCAGGACTGTGACCAATCTTACATCGGATTTACAGGTAAATCACTTCCCCAGAGAGTTAATACACAAACGGTCAGTTA
>NC_061105.1:24734857-24744857 GCF_015104395.2 Macrobrachium nipponense
CACTTGAGCTGATCTTTTTGTTGTCTCTAACTTGGCAAATATCTAAAGGAGGCCTACACCAAGGAGGGAATTTAGAAAATATAGTTTCCATAACTAGTGGAGGAATAAGGCCTACCTCTCTCGCACTGATGTTTAATCTAACTTCAAGGGGCTTAGGCAATGAAGGTTTAGTTGGTGCTCTGTCAACAGGATGTTTTATATACTTAAAATTTGGATTAGATTGAGAGGTTAGTGCTCTTGACAAATATCGGAGACCTTGTTCCTCCCTCCGAATGAAAAGAGGAAGAAAACCAGAGTCTACATAAAGGCTCTCAACAGGAGACGTTTTAAAAGCACCTGTACAAATACGCAATGCCATATTGTGTACTACATCCAGCTTGCCTAACAAGGTCTTACATGCCGAGCCATAAATCTGTGATCCATAATCAATCTTACTCAAGCATAGGGCCTGATAAATTCTTAATAAAGTAGTACGGTCAGCTCCAAAATTCAGGTTACTAACAACTTTAAGAATATTGCACCGTTGTTTAACATTAACTGCAGTCTCATTTATATGTTCAGCAAAAGTCAATTTTTTGTCAAAAATAATTCCTAAATATTTGACTTCATCCTCATACAACAAAATAGAACCTTCTAAAAATAAGGTTGGAATCTCTTCCCTTCTACGTGTTCTACAAAAACGTATAGCTTTAGTTTTCTCAGCAGAAAATTTGAAACCTTTACTATTAGCCCAGGTAGTAGCAGCATTAATTGCAATCTGAATTTTAGTACAAGCTTCAACTGCAGTAGCTCTACTACACAAAACAACAATATCATCAGCGAATGCTTGACCAGTTACTCCAACAGGGAGATGTTCAAGTAAACCGTTAATGGCAATATTAAAAAAGGGGGTTGGACTAAGCACACTCCCCTGGGAATGCCTTCTTCCTGAAGATACTCTGATGAGAAAGTAGACCCAATTCTAACTTTAAGGTACCGGTCAGACAGGAAGTCTTGGCAAAATTAAACATATGCCAACCAATACGCCATTCCAACCAGCTGCATTAAAATACCTGCCTCCAGGTAGTATCAAACGCTTTTTCCAGATCAAAGAACACTGCAATGGTTTGATTTTGGACTGCAAAAGCATTCTGAATCTCACGTGTGAGACATAATAAGGGATCCAAAGTACTACGATTCTTGCGGAAGCCAAATTGCCTCTTCGACAACAGGCTCTTTGTTTCTAATAACCATATCAGACGAAAATTCACCATTCGTTCGTAAATCTTGAAGACACAGCTGGTAAGAGCAATAGGCCTATAACTTTTGGGATGACTAGGGTCCTTTCCGGGTTTTAAAAAAGGAACTATAACAGAGTTTTTCCACAACTTGTATGAAGTCCCTGAGCACCAGAATTCATTTAAAACATCGACAAAGAATTTTTTTGACTCCAGAGGTAAATGAGAAATCATGGCATAAATAATATCATCTTCTCCAGGTTGATGTTGGAGAGGACAAAAGATAAGGGGCATATTCGGAATTCGACAATACTAAATGGAAGGTTATATGCCTCAGAGTTAGAACAAACAGGCGGATTAACTATAGTCATGTTTCTAATATTGCGAAATTCAGGGGAGTAGTGACTGGGGCTTGAAATGCTGGAAAAGTGCCGAGCAAAAGCCTCTGCCACCTCTCTTGCATCCGATATAACTACCAAGTTGATTTTCAAAATTGGTAAAGGAGAAGGGGAAAATTTCCCTAGTAATTTACGGATTCTATCCCAAACCAGAGAAAGTGGCGAGTTATACTTTAATTCTGATATGTACTTGATGAAGGATTCCCTCCTTGCTTCTTTAAAGACTTGCTTTTGTTTGGCGAGGTTTTTCTGTATATTATTCTATTAAAACTAAGACAGGACGCCTTCGATATCGCTTGTAACTAGCTCTTGCAATTTTCCTACTCAAGGCACATTTACTATTCCACCAAGGTACCAGTGGACGACGGGGTTTCCCTGATGTTTTAGGAATTGACATCATTGCCCCTCCAATCATTATACTAGCGAGATATTCGTAGGCAGCTGAGGGGCAAGGAAATTCATTGGCCTTACGATTGACTTGGGTAGATTTTTCATACAGCTGCCAATCTGCCTCCTTTATCTTCCACTTGGGTAAAGATGGGGAGGGTGTATTTTGTACATACTTGAGCTGGATGGGATAGTGGTCGCTCCCATAGAGATTTTCATCCACTGACCACTTATAGTCTAATCGTAATGACGACGAACATATTGTAAGATCAATTGCTGAACTAGAGTTATGGGCTACATCAAACCTTGTAGGAGAACCGTCGTTCATTAAAACTACATCATTGCAATCTATTAATCTTTCAATTATAAGACCACACGTGATCACACCTACCTTCCCCCACAAAGTATGTTTTGCATTAAAATCGCCCATCAGAATGAAAGGCTGAGGTAGTTGGTCTAAAAGTGATTGCAAATCTTCAACCTCTAATTGTCTTGGATTGCCAGCTCTGTCCACCAATCGAGTTTCTAGGCCAGGTTCTAGATAAAGAGAGCACAGAGTGACCCATTTATTGATGAAAATCTGTGTTGCACAAGCTTGCAGTATGGAGTCTAATTTGATAACTTTTTGTGGTAATGACTTGGCGCAATAATACATGTACCACCATAGAACGTTCACCTACAGGTGGTGGAGATCTGTGAAAAATAAAGTTTTCTGTCCACAATTAGGAGAAACATTACCAAGTTTAGTCTCTTGCAAACAAAGGGCAACTAAATTATGCTCCTTGAAAAGGACCCGGACCTGTTCTCTGTTTGAATGGAAACCTCGTATGTTCCACTGACATACAGCCATTATTTACCATTAGATTTTTTTTTTTTTTTTGGGGTTTTTTTTTTACTTTTTGGACTTGGATTGGCTGGCTGGTCTGGAAAGACTTGGTCTTGGTCTTTGTTTCATAGAGAACTTGGCAGATCCTCAAGAGACCTGCTATTTCCTCTCTTGGGAAACCCTACTATGGTGTGGGGATATAGGTGGAGATGATGAAGGAGTTCGGGGTCTCTTATTTCTAAGAGGCACCGTCTCTGCAGCGTGCACCTGAGCCTTATGAGGTGCACTGATCAAGGTGTCATTCTGGGACATACCCAGATCAGGCAGTGAAGCTGCCTGTGAGGCTTCTACATCAGAAGCCCGAGAGACCTCCCAGAAGCCCAGAGGAGGCCCATCGGGAGGGGACAAAGGAGCCTTCTTGGATGAAGGCGGAGATGCTGAATGTACTTCGAGCTCAGAAGGGGATAGCTGAAGCTTTGGCTTTGAAGTTGGCATCTTAGTTTGATCATTTTTATTCGATTTTCCAATTTTCACTACATCACTATATTGAGGTCTTGGGAACAAAAGTCTTTTTGCCAGGCCAATACTTAGATGTTCAGCATGAGTCTTTCTCTATGGCTGCCACTTCTTTTTTAAATGACTCACATTCCTTATGCCTTGCATTATGATTTCCCTTACAATTTATACATAATATTGGATTAGAACATTCGCCTTCATGCTTTTGTAAAGAGCTGGCAGCACTAACTGGTTTTCGAGTACACACCTTTGACGAGTGGCCATATCCAAAACATATGAGCATTGGAGTGGTCTATGCTTAAAAGGTCTAACATGAAACCTCTCCTTGTCAACATATACATAATCAGGAACTTCATCATTAGTGAAAGTGAAAATAATCATTCTTGACCTTGGAACCTTGAAAATCTTCCACACTTTATCATCACACATTTCCAGCAATTCCTCGTCAGACAGTTCATATAGGTCTTGACTGAAAACCACTCCCTTAGCATAACTAAAACTATAGTGTGGTTTGACCTCTTTTATCATATTAGTATTTTTCAGTTTTAGAGATCATGTGGCCTTGTCTATAAGACTTTGCATGAACCAAAAAGCTGTTCTTTCCAAATCTAGTAATATCTGAGTTGGTCATTGTTCCTACCAATGTTCTTAAATGTTTTCTGAAGTGAAAAAGATTACAAAAGTCTGATTTTGTTGAAACAATCAGCCACCTGGCAGGTAGAGGGTGTCCTCACCTTACATTTCCCATCTGAAGTTTCCTGACTGACTCTAGCTGGATAAAAGGAAATCTACTTCAATATTCTGGGGCATTTTATGAATTATACACACTTTAATTTTTCCTTATGTGAACACTTGAAAGCATTCACGGCATTCTTATGAGTAGTAAACTCAATCCAAACCCTCCAATATGCAAAATCTTCAGTTTCACAATACTTAATAACTTTAATTTCACCATATCTTCCAAACATTTCCATAAATGCAACACAATTTAAATCTGAGGAGAGAGAATCAACATAAAGGATTCTCTCACCACTACTAGAACTTTCCATAGCCACATTCAAGGTCTTGCCATGGGTCGTCTTCTGTACAATTGAATTTTCTATAGGATTGTCCTTGTCCGTGCCGAGAGGTCGAAGAGGAGGGTAGTGTCAGGAGGTCGCATTGTCCGGGGGAGTTTATCATAGGGTCGTTATTCATTAATCCTTCAGCAGAAATTTGAAAAACCTACTGCAAATCAGGCAGAAATCCAGGCCCCCCCCACAAACCCCCAAACCCCTTCTCTCACCAAAGGACACTTCAGCAGAGACTGACTCCCATATGTCCACTCCCTACCCTACCCCGAAGGGATAGCTCTACCATAACATGAGTGGCTCAAGTGTAAGCAAAACCCGCTTGATAGGACTGAGGGCATAACTAGTATGCAATCATCCCCATTCATGTTACAATAGAGGGCACACCGGAAAGAATGCCGAGAGTCCTACCGTAGAGGACTATACCTCCCCGGATTCCGCAGGCAAGTCCCCCATAGGTAGTTCCGCCCCGATGGATATTGCTATGAAATCATATCAACATCTTCAGGGTCCAAACATACTCGAGAGGCGGACCAAACCTCTACAGTCTCTGCCATTTGGATCAAGAAAGAGCCAATGCGCAAGAGCCCAACCCCTGCCCAACCCGTAAGAAGGTTTTAGTGAAGAAGGGGGGGACAGCTAGGTTGAGCAAACTGAGTTTAAAGATAGTAAAGAGAGGAAACAATTTAAGTAAGAGGAAAATTGAGACTTTTGGATTCGAACTGGGAGATATTTCTCCCAGTTCGAAAGCCCTCTTGCCCGCTATGCATTTTCGGCAGTCGGCTGAAAATGCATAACTTCGTCAAGGCAGTCTCAAATCAAGAGGGAGAGGGAGAGGGAGAGGGAGAGGGAGATAGATGGTGTTAAGTAGAAATACGAAAATTTTGGTGTTGAGCATATTCACACACATATTATATAACATATATATATATATATATACATATATATATATATATATATATATATATATATATATATATATATATATATATATATATATATAAATTATAATCGGGAATTGTTTTAACTTTATTGTTGCTTGGTAATCACACCACATTTCTAATAAATAAAGCTCACGCTACAGCTCATTTCTTCGAGCATTACCTTCCCAGCTTCATTTCTACAGATTCTGGAGACTTCATTCTCTGGAGGCTTCCTACATAACAAATGACCACCCGAAATGACGCTTCGCCCGAAGAGAAGTTTAGAGAGACAGAGACAGGGAAGCTAATTGAAGGGAATGCAGCATCTCACATTAAAGTGGAGTCTTTTAAGGGAAACAACTCATTAACCCTATTTCATAGCGGAGGGAAGTAATCGTGCTACAAAGCTACGCATTTGGAAGTGATGGAATTGATTCCATGACACTATGGGTGTCAAGCTAAGCGCTGGGGCACTTCAGCGCTGATGATAATGGAAAAAGGGAGTCAGAGTGGTTGGACAGCAAAATTTAAAATATGAGCATTTTGAAGCCCAGGCCTCCAAGGGTGGAACTGGGAGGAAACCCCACAGGTGCACGAAAATGGAAGAGTTGAGAGAGGCTATATAATAACAACTAAATCAGCGAAGCGGTAAAGGAGGCATAGTAAAAGGCTACAAGTGGGTGGAGCCAGGGGTACAATAGACGCTGCAAACACCATTTAATAATGCCTACAGTACACCACGTGAGTAGTGAAGGAAGGGAGAAGTCAGATCACCAGATTCAAATGCATAGAAATAAAAGCTCTAAAAACAGGCAATATAATGGAAGTCGCTTATAAGGAAATCTCTTTCTTTGGAAATGATCATTGGAACTGGATACAATCATTCCCGCAGACCAAAACCAAACAATTCACGTTTGCAAAAACAGAAAAACAAATTATGGAAGAAAACAAAAAGGTGGTTTGAATTCCTCAAAACTGAAAATTGTGCCTAACAGTGAAGCTGTACAATGTGGTTCACCTCCAGCACCAAAGGCTGTTTTATGGCTGTATGGAAAATTTCTCAAAACCCAGTCTTTTCCCTCATGGCAAGAACGTTTCATGGAGGCTATAACACATACTCATTCTTCTAATAGGTCAAAAATTCTTACACTGCCTTTCATTAGACTGCTTTAAGATATGCTGCCGAGGAACAAAAAAATCGAAGCAAGTGACGTGCTTTGTCCCTTTTGACCAGTCATTCTACATCAAAGCCACGGATAGTCTCTTCAAATCCAGAGGGTGAGCTTACCGATGAAAATATAAGGCCTGGAAGATTCTCCTAATATCTATTCTCGGGTCCACTGGATACATAATGGAGGGCAAGGGGATTTCAGAGCAGTCGTCAACTGTGTATGGTTCTCCAGCGGTGCCCCACATGCTGCCTTTTCATTTGTTACACATTTTGTGGCGAATCTGAAGATCCAAGTACTACTGGGAGATCCTGATTATATAAACAGCATATCTTAAAAATGTCTTGTACAGAATACAATACAAAAATGAAAAAGTAAATAAAAAAATAATAGACAGAACATCTGAATCTGACTAATGACAAGTCCCTTTTCAAAGTCTAGGAATGTTGATCCCATTCTTTTATTTATTTTTTTTTTTTTTTTTTTTTTTTTTATTGAAACATCCACAACCTCCAACAATCCTTTTTTCGGAAAGACTATCGAATTACTCTCGGGTGTATTGAGAATATAAGCGCGTCTACACATGCTCCTAAACTTTTAGAACAATTCAAATACAGATCGCAGATCTTAAAAGCCAAAAAAATGAAATACTTTTTTTTTTCAAACAACTGATTACTGGAATGTTATTTTATCCGGACCGACGGCAGCAAGAACGTTGATTTCTGATCAAATCTGCAATGTAATCCAGCCTTTTAAAGAATAGATTTTTAAAATTACATTTATAGGGAAATATTCACTTTTCTTCTCATGGAATCCGGAAGATGAATGGAATCCTTGGGTTCCGTTTCCATGAATACCAATATTGGTACATTCATTGCGTCATTCCCTCCGTCAGCGTTCCTGACACAGGCGCTAATACACGAGGCAACTTCTGGAATAATAGGAAAACTTTCCTCGTAAGTTTGTATCAGACATAGAAGCATCCGAGGCATCAGCCTTAGACATCCATAACATCCAGAAGCCTTGATTATGCGTATTGTACCTGACAGCGTTCATTAATCGGTAACCAATATGCATGCATGGGGTATACGATTTTCCAAGTAATTTAAAAATAAAAACAGATGAAATTTTTGCTTACCTTACATGAAAGAAAATAAGACAGAAAGGAGAAAGATAATAGGAAAACTGGATTATACCCTCCTTTAGCTAAAATTGAAGAACGAAAAGCTTTCAGATGACGAAGATAAAAGATTTCATGAAAATATTTCCAAACGCAGATACGGAAAAAAAGCATATCACAAGGAGTGTTCCTCAGTCAGTCATTATTTTCTCTCTGTCCACCCAGAAACTCACGAGAGCGCGCGCGCACGAACATTCATGCACTCAATGAAAATGTACACTCAATAATTCGATAAGACCTCTGTCCTTAACAGGATGAACTTAAGACCTTCTGTGTTAAGAATTAAGGTAACAGAAACGTTACCCTCTCAACTACCATAAAATAAAAGATAATAAACCGATTTCGAATTTATTGTACAAACTCCTGTCGAACACAGGTTCTGCACTTAGGCTCGAGATCAACCCAGAAATCTCATTTTTCGATGCTTGATAAGAAAAAGGCGGCACTGTGTGGCTCATAGCAATTGTGAAAGGGCACCAACTTCTGCCGAGTGTTTTAAAAGGTGTGTGGGAGCAGTGTCTTCAAACCTCAACTCTTCATGACCCCTTGACAACCCTAAGGCCACCTCCATTCAATGAGCCTTCCTTTAAATGGAAACGAAAGCAATAACAAACATAATTAGGAAGCGTTTTCAGAGGTTTCAAACTTTCGCTAAGGAAAGCAGACGCCGAAGAGGAGGAGGAGGAGGAGGAGGATAGGAGGAGGAGGAGGAGGAGGAGGAGGAGGGGAAGGAAGTGGAGGAGGAGGAAGGAAGAGGAGGAGGAGGAGGAGTGAGGAGGAGGAGAGGAGGAGGAGGAGGAGGAGGAGGAAGGAGGCGGAGGGAGGGAGGAGGGAAGGAGGAGAGTCCTCTGTTGAATATTCACTTTTTATCTCGAGTGTCATCAGTATTCAGGTCAGGGAAGCTGGAGAGAGAGAGAGAGACTCTTCAGAAGGCGTTCACATTGAAAACTTGATGGGAGATTAAGCTACTCGTTATTAACAAGAGGCAAAGTCACATGAATTTTTATTTTGGCTGTTTTTGGAATAAAATAAATTATCTAAATCATAATTGTATTAATATTTTCTTGGTGGTAACTTAGTGAAATTGTCTTTTTTCGACTTTCTATCTCCAATTCCGAGTTGTTGTTATTGCTAGGGAATCGTTTAGAAGAGGATCGTCTTTCAAATAATAATAATAATAATAATAATAATAATAATAATAATAATAATAATAATAATAATAATAATAATAATAATAAAAATAATAATAATAATAATAATATATTGTTATTATTCCATCCAAGGGACATACCCATTCAAGCATTTGTCCGATATGCAACATAACTTCGGCTGCAGCGTAAAGCCACATTTGGGCTATTCCTCTTTTACCTGTAGCATTACAGGAAATGTACAAATCACAGAATAAAATGTAGAAGTTTCGGATTCTATCAGCGATGCATGATGATCACTGCTGTGAATATGTGGATACTGGATTGAACAGGTGGTTCTTGAAGTTCTTTATTTCATGCAGCAGCTCTAAGAGGTAATGTGGCCACTTCCCGAAAGACAACATATTTAAAACTATCATTTATCATCATTCCAAGATGAATAATTACCACCAGGACGAAGAACAGAATCTCCAAAACTTTACGTCTAACCCCATAAAATCACGAAAGGGCGTCCATGCAAGAAACCTCGAGCCTCCTGACGAGGATAACCCAGCGTCTTCTGCTCTTTCTCGAGTCCCTTGGGTGGATACCGTGCCATGAGGGCGCCATCAGGGAGGATGTGACAACGCCTCTTTTCAGCTACTGACATCGTCGCCCGTACCTCAGACAGTGACCGATGCAAAAGATGAGAAGCGATGAACATCTTGAAATAAAACTGGTTATCAGATGCATGAAAATCATCTCTCCCGAACAAACCTATGAATTTCTGTAAAACCAAATTCTCGATATACTTGCTACCAACGATTACTTTTCTTGTATTTCTGTAAACTCATGAAGAAGATTGTTGAATACTGGGACCAGTTTTCAAGTCAAAGCCCATCAGATAGAGAAACAATATATAACAGAAGAGAGAACCTACAAAATCTATGCAAAGGGCAGCAATTAATTTTCATGTAAAAGTCACTTTCATTATCAGGCCCTTTATAATTATTAACGAGCGTCTAGCACTGCTATGAAACTGACACCAGTTCCCAAATAATATAAGGTAAAAGAAAAAAAAACTACTAATTACTGTTCTGCACATAGAGCATCCTCCCTAGCCCTTGCAAAGAAAAGTAGAACCACAACTTTAAGCGTTTAACAAAAGTTTATCAAGACATTTCCGT
>NC_061105.1:24749857-24801970 GCF_015104395.2 Macrobrachium nipponense
TTATACCAGGAACAAATCACTGATGACACATACTTATGAGAGAGAGAGAGAGAGAGAGAGAGAGAGAGAGAGAGAGAGAGAGAGAGGGCACTGGTCTCTTGGAGAGACGCTGAAGACGTCTATGTAATTGACTTGAGAACGAGATAACAATTTAGATAACAAGGTAGCGCTGTAGTGTGTTATTCCATCAGTTATTCACACCACTTGGATTACCTGAAATTACTTGGAATTATTCTAAGCTCAATTAATGTCTCTCAGAAAGGACATATTTCAGAAGACTAACACAAATCCAATAACCCAATGGAAACAAGAGCTGCAACGACTGGAGATCCAATAATCATTTAGATGAATCGATTATCTGGAGTCTTTACAAAACCCCTTGAAAGATGCATTTTAAAGGCAAGCATAATTCCAGTATTCCTCACCACAATTACAAGGAAATATGGTTACCCGAGAGTTAAAAATTCCCTTGACAGTGGATTGGTTGTAAAGGCATATGATATAATAATCCCGGTCTTGTAGCTTTGACAACTGACATAAACGGTTTTCGAATCTATTACTCAGAAAGTTAATTTACTTTAGATTAATGTTTTTATTCTTCAGAAGACGAAAAGAGGAAAAAATTAACTAAATTCTTGATTAAATCGCTAGACTAAAATGACATTTCCACTGTCTATTCCATCTTAATATATACCTATATTCATGTCTGTGTACGATTATATGCATGAGGCTGTGTATATGTGAGCAATCATTATATTATTAGATAAAGTAAGTAACAATACTTTTTTCTACTTTGTATTCGTATAGGATTTACAAATGCCATTACAGTTCTCGAATTATCTAGTGTGAAGAACACAGCAAATTACAAATGAATACATGAATAACCATAAACTATTACGTCGTCTGAAAATCCACGAGAAAATTCACAAGGGAAAAAGTTGAGAGAGTAAATGCTCTCCACCTTCTAATAACTTTCGAGTTTTACTTCATCGTCGAGTTTCAGTAAGAAGCTTAAAGTCATCTCAGAGACATCCAAAATAACTTCGGAAAATATTTAAGAGGCAAATAATAAATATAAGGGCGAGTCTGCTATCTGATCAGCTAAATGCGTACTTCAACTTTTTTAACATAATGCCATTTCCAGAGAAATACAAAAACAACACTACAGTTACCGCCACATTTATATTTCAAATGCTACACACACATTATAAATATTGGCATATATATATATATATATATATATATATATTATATATATATATATATATATATATATATATATACTCTCTCTCAAATGTAATCTTGAAAGGTAATTCACCAACAACAAATAATCCTAAGAGAACCATTTCTATAGCCAGCAATAACCAAAAGCAGAGAAAGGCGATTCGAGGCCTCATTTCCCTCGCCATTGCAGCCTTAGAGGAACAGCAACAAGAAGGAACAAAGTAACCGATTCCAAAGAAGGATTCCCCCGCCATTCCACTCAAACGATAATCCTCTTAAAGAAAGTCTTAAACAGGATTGTGACTTTTTCCTAGCATCATAACATTGGATCTTCACGATTTCTGTTACGTTTAACCCTAAACATTAAGGGAGTGTCAACACTACAGCAAAACAAGTTATAAATACTGGTAGGGAGCTCAGCGGTCAGTAACTGCTGGTAGTTTGATCAGTGCTTCATAACATCCAGCATTTGGAATAGGTTCATACTCCATTTACGTCCTTGACCTGTTGTCAATCTGACTGCGATATGTATGAGGTAAGTTGCCGATGTGTGCTGTGACATGTTTTGCTTTAGTGCTTTAGTCCTTGGTAACATCTTGTTATCAATCTTGAAGCCCCATTTCACTACGTCTTGCACTTTGCGAGTCTGATGGCGTCGTGTCTGATCATTGCATCCAGCAGCATAAAAAGTGCGGAATAATCATAGAGATTTGATCGCAAAATATTCTGGTACGCGGCTGAACATTTTGGTGGAAAAAATCATAAAAAACCGGCGCAAAATGGAATTCAGATCACCACCACTTGAACACAAAAGCCTTCCATGGCCAACGTTGGGTGAAAATCACGAACGGCTAAATGTCATATGATAGAAAATGTAATATTATAGTAAATCTCGAAAACAGCCTGGAATGAAAAAGACAAAAGAGTTTGTAGCAAATAAAACAAAAAGTTTACTTTTATCATTGGTAGAAACATTGGACCTCCCCAAGTGAACATATACTACTGTACATCCATAAAGAGATTCTATACACGATATGTGCGCGCGCGCCCCTTGGTATTTACTAAAAAAAATAATAATAATAAATAAATAATAGGTAGAGTACACCAGTGTTTGTATGTTACCATGATTATTCACGAGAGAGAGAGAGAGAGAGAGAGAGAGAGAGAGAGAGAGAGAGAGAGAGATGTCTAACCTCTGAAAGAACTGGCTTTTGTCTCAGAAGCGAGTTTTCTGTTTCATCTTTCACACTTAACCTAGAAATGTCTCAGTTTATCTCAATAGAATCTTTTCCCCAAAGAGTGAAAGGGACAAATTCGTTCTCCTGTTTACTCTAAAAGATTCATTCATAAGACTTATTGGAAACATTTACCGGAGTTTGTTAGGCAAATTCATGGGACCTTGTGATAAAAAAAAAGTGTTTTTTTCATTTTGAAACAGTAATAATGGAAGCACATAATAAGGTATCACTTCAAAGTCTATTGTGCGTAATAGGTTTCTACTTGTATTCAGCTAAATATCCTTAAATGCCAGGTACTTCGAGATTCTTTCCGAATTCAGCCCTTTTTGTGGCCAATGAAATAAACTCGTTTTGGTCCAACGTAGTAATTGTATGAGGTAAGTGGAATACTTTCCCTTTAAGAAAATCGTTTATACGATATATCATATGATTTACTTTTAGAATATGCCTGTACAACTGCTAAAAAATTAATTCCTTCGCCAATTCTAATCATTACGAACATCGCTTTTGAACCAATTTAACTTATTTAATAACGTAAATGATCTACTTCGGCCAAATTGTCTAACAAAAACTCCATGATTCACTCTTGACCAAATACACTTAGGCAAATATGTCACATCAAATTTCAGGGAAGACCCACATGAAAAATCTGCTTTCAAGAAAATCACTAAGTAGATGAATGTAAGAGAAAAGGAGAGACCTGATCTACAGCCCTCAGGGATTCTCTCTGTCTGACTGTCGGTCTCTCCCTCTCTGTCTCTGACTGACTGGCCTGATTTAATTGAAGTTAATTTGTCATTTACTCCTAAATCCCTGTATAGAAATGCTATTATACAGCGCACACACCCAGCTACCGAATCAATCTCGTATAAGAGAAACTCCGAATCCAGGTATTTCAAACTTTCTAGTAACCTCGACATAAGCCACCTCACAGCTCTGCAAAGATATTCTTATAATAAAGGGAAGACCGACAACAATTGCTGAGGAGTTTTGTTGTATGTTCGTGTGTATATATATATATATATATATATATATATATATATATATATATTATATATATATATATATATATAATATATATATATATTATAGATATAGATACATACATATACACTTATCCCCTCGAGGGTGATGAGGCAGCAACCTAACCCAACTCGGCTGCGACCTTCAACAGTCGACAAACCACCAAGTTATATAATTCCCAGTTTGAATTAACATACGCCTATGGGATTGACCTTCGGCGTTGCACCTTCTGAATCACGTAATCACATACACCCCTCCAGATGGGGCGGGGGGGGGGGGGGGGGGGGGGCGGATGAAATGGCCACTTCCTCAGTCCTCACAAGTTGGGTTGGGATGACTTTCCTGACCTTATATGACCTTATCCAAGCTGAGTATGACCAACCACAGATTACTATCAACCTGGTATTAACTAACTGTTAAGTTGATAGCGGGAATAGAATTTGGATTTCATCACTCTCTCTCTCTCTCTCTCTCTCTCTCTCTCTCTCTCTCTCTCTCTCTCTCTTGGATAAACATGTCCCAGCAGCTAGTCTTTTAAACGCTTCCCATTATTCAAATGTTCGTCTCCCCTCATGCACCTTCTGTTAACTATCGGCCATTTCTCCATTTCCCTCTTCATCACGAGATCACCAGAGACACCAAAGTTTTCTTCTTCCAACTGAGGGTTCAAGACCATTAGTAGCCGATATTGGAGGGTTCATTCCCCCTCTAATGCTCTATCAAGGGCACATTGTGTTCCTGAAAACTAGGAATCTAAGTTTAAAGTAATGATAAGGAAAACTTTCACTTTCTGCATCCCTTTCCTTCTTTCTTTCTTTACCCATAATCATCCATACACGCAGGCACACACTAACACACACACACACACACCTCGCACACGCACATATGGGTACACATTTCGGCATCTCACTTTCGAGTTCCACGTCAGACCCAGAGTCAGTCATACAAATTCCTCATCTGGAGTCAAAGACGGGCATCTCCCTTTACAGAAGAAGAATAGAGATAAAAGTTTTTCCATTTCCTTCTCTAAACTTACCGAGTAATAAAAATTATTTCAAGACAAAGGCGGTATGGTCAGCTTTACATAACAGCGTTATTTTACAAAAGATATTCTAGGAGTGATGGCGATCCTGCTCTGAGCCTATCTAAGTAAACTATTAAATGACATGATATGTAGTATAATTTCACGGTAAACTTAACTAGGGAGAGGATCACATTCATTGCATTACTACGATAAATTCGTGGGTACTCGGTGCCATTTTCGGCGGCTATGCATCACAGGATACCAAAAAGAAGAAGAAAAAAAACCTTGCGAGGTTTAGCTACGTAAGTAAATTAGACCTCTGACCTTCATCCAGGTTGTCTGGTTCCAATCAGGCGTTAGCTGATTGGTTCTAGAAACTCACATGGACTGCAAAAGGCTTGTTGTGGAAGCAAACAGATTCAGTCTGCAGAGGCAAATAATAATGCATGATATATCTCTATCTTTAATCAACCTTGTACTGCAAATCCTGATGGTGTCTGTCCATTACCTCCGCCCTGACTTATTCTTTAAAGATTCCCAATCCTTCATTCATTCCTTCCACACATTTCCCCGTTCTTTTAATTAGCCCATCTCTTCTTTATCGCTTTTTCTCCTCTTAATCATTGGATTAACTGAGAGATCTCTTCTTCTTTTTCCTAACGAGGAAGTTGGAACCCAAAAGGAATATTTTGGTCTTTTAATTGTTAAGGGATAATTCAATATGTTTACATTCATTAAGACGGCTTTGACTGATGGTATGAAATGCTGAAAAATACGAAGGAAGGTACAGAGAGAAATATAGAAAAAGTGTTAATGGCTATATTATTAATAATTATAATACATTGTTCAATAAAAGTGCAATGCGACTTACTACTGAGATAAACATAAAAAATAATAAATAATCAATAATAATACAAATTATTAATAATAATAAATAGTCTTCCTACTGGTTTACTCGACTTGTAATATAATTAAAGGCCCATGGCTTAAAGTACAGTTAAAAGCTTTCGCGGATCGTTCACAAGGAAGAATAATGCAGTTCATCTCAAAAAAAAAAAATAAAAAAATAAAAATAAATAAATAAAAAAATCTCGTCTCTGTGGGAACCGTTTTTTCCCTATCCTCATCCTCCAAAGATTTTCGAAAACTCGTCTTCATCGCTTGACAGACCATTAGCTATGCGTATCATAAGTGCAAATGCAAAGTTTGGAAAAACTCTGCCTAATTTTTTTTCCATAGACAAACTTCTATTCCCATTGAGTGAACTTTTCTTCTTTTCCAAGTTGCATTAGTTTCACCTAAATATATTTGGAAGAATTGGGTCCCTCTTTCCTCTCACAAAATGTCTGTATTATCTTCCTCTTTATTTCCAGAATAGAAAATGACTTCATTTCCTCTGAGAAGAGTTTGCTCTGTTCCGAGATCAAATCCTTCAGTTCTATTTATTTACTTCACTCCACTTCCCCCTGATTCTGTTGCCCTGTCATCAGTTAGATATTATATTACATCTATATTTCCGACAAAAACTCAAAAACTTCATATCCTTCACACGAAATGACTTTTTCTTTACCAGTTTCCTTCCACAGAGACCTCTCCTACTTACTTCCCACTGTCGCAGTAGGATCTTCCTTCATTTACAGATATCTTTGATTTCCTTTGGGAAGAAACAGCCTCCTTCCTCTGTCTGAGTAGATAATAATCTTCGCTGGAGTGCCAGACGAGAGGGAAAGACCATTTCGTAGTCTCGGGAGGACTGACACATCACTTCACCTCTTCCCTTCTTCTATTTCTTAATTCATAGAAAACGAGGTTTGGACAAAACATAACTGGATTCATTTGAGAACGACTTTCTTTTATTCGGTCAGATGTGGAAATGACTTGGAAGTGGATCACTGTCATTACAGGCAATATATCAAGATATCTCTCATTAAGTGTTTGACAAAGGCATCAGGGAGGTAAAATATAAGAAATATTCTTTTTAATAAAACAAATTCCCTATGAGATTTGGTACTCCAACGCGTATAATGACGTCTGTGCTTTCTTGCTCCAGATTATGGTGTCGCGCTATTTTTCTTGGACTGGGCTCCGTAGATTTACTTTCTTTGGAAGGTAATTAATTTTGTTGTCAGCAGAACGAATGGACATAACATTGTCGTAGTTCGATTAAAAAGAAAAAAGTCCGAATAACATAAATATCTGCTGCATGTTACATATATTCTAAACAAAAAGTACTTCATACAATATATATTTTTCAACACCAACCACAGCTAAGATGAATTACCTTTCAAACAGTATATAGTCTATCTATTTACGCAAGTCATCGTGTCGTAATGTAAAGGAAAAGAGGCTCCCAAAATTGAATGTCCTATTCTCGACCGCATTTTAAAATGACATTTATATTTCTATGTATATCTACTTCTAAAGAGAAAAACTATATTTATCATCACTTTAACACCTGTATTTTCTTACTTTATGGTGGTACATTTAAATAAAGGGAAAAAATATATGACCGAATGTTAATTTGAAGTCAGCCGACAACGGAAATTTCTGTATAGCTTTCAATAAAAATATTTGCCAAAACAAAAGTAACAGAGATAAACAATTTGTCTTTCCACTAGACAACACTGTGAAATTGTTCATCAAATGATGTATAGTTGATTGCTATTGATGCACAGAATATCGCCCGAAAAAACTACAAAAACAATCAAGTGATATTATGCATGTGGTGCACTGCTCGGGTACGAGAGAGAGAGAGAGAGAGAGAGAGAGAGAGAGAGAGAGAGAGAGAGAGAGAGAGAAACTGTTATTATTCCTCAATAATGTAGTTAATACAAATATTACACAACTATATAAATATGATTTTTTAATGAACGAAAAATGAAATTTTGCTATAAAAATACAAGAAAATGTGTGATACAACATAAATTAGTATAAGTATATATATTTATCTCTATAATCAATATTATAATATATTATATATATATAAATATATGATATCTATAATATATGTTATGTCTATATAATAATATAATAATTAAGATATATTATATATATATATATAAAGTATATAATATATAATATATATATATATCACAAATAAAGCTCTTAACAATAAGGGGTGGCCTCCAGAGATAGAAAAAAAGAGCCTTGAACGAATTCTTACCATAGTACCACAGGTGCTGTGTAAATACTACTTAGGTTCTGTTTTTTTTTTTATTACCTTTATTATGACACAGTTGGTAGTTCCCGTGCAATGCGCTATACGGTTTAAGGTTCTGTCCCGACGCTGGGTAGATATTTATAAGAAATGCATCTGAATAAACTGGCACCCACAATTACTAATCGGCCACTCGCCATAAACAGGTCGCCATGAAACAAAAGCTCATTCCTCTATATCACGTTATGGTTATTTCATGGAGAACGAAAGCAAAACAGTATTTTGGAAATAGCTGCTAGTCTCTCACTACAAAGGTTACCTCGGGCCATCAAAGACCCTCGTTCCTCTGTTTCTTGGCTCCGGAGTTGTCAGGCATTGCGATTGCATCATATAGTTTCTGTCAACACCAAAGCTTTTGCTGCCTTTGATTCTTCATGTTGATTGATTTCGATTAAGCAGAACTACTACCTTTCATCATATATTATATATATATATATATTTAATATATATATATATATATATATATATATATATGATGTATGTTAGTATATATATATATATATATAAGTCATATCACTTTTCCGTGATTCATATACATATATCGAGCTACAATGCCCTTTAATATCTAATTCGCTCTACCTCGGAATTTCCGAGGTAGAGCGAATTAGATATTAAAGGACATTGTAGCTCGATATATGTATATGAATCACGGAAAAGTGATATGACTTATAGATTGGCTACGTGCTGTCAAAAGCACTACAAACACTACCGGAGTCGAGGTGGGTTGATGTTGTCTCCAAACCAACGAATTACCTGCGCGAAAGGTATTTCAGGGTGAGAGGTGACATGAACTTTTAGCCTCTCGCGGTAGTGTAGTAGGTAAAAGCTTCACTGACGCTCCTGGACTTGAAAGGATCCTGGGTTCGCGTCCCGATCCAGGCAAGTCTATTATCGAGAAAAAATTCCCCTTCGATTAAGCATGTATGAAAATATATTAATAACGAGGTAGAGCGAATTAGATATTAAAGGACATTGTAGCTCGATATATAATAATATATATATATATATATATATATATATATATATATATATATATATATATATATATATATATATATATATATATATATATATATATATATATATATATATATATATAGATATATATATATATATATATCTATATATATATATATATATATATATATAATATATACGTATTTATATATATATATATATGGATATATATATATATAGATATATATATAGTATGTATGTATATATATATATATATATATATATATATATAGTATATATATATATATAACATATATATATGTATATATATATAGTATATATATATATATATACATATACATATATATATATATATATATATATATATATATATACAACTCCAATTTCCGGAGCAACAGCTTGAAGAACAATCCAAGGCGGGTCAGGGAAAGGCATTTTCCATATGCATTTTATTAAAATATATGCCGACGTTTAACAACTCCACACAGTTGCATTTTCCAGGCTGCAAACAAGCGAACATGGCGATCAATAAACTATTAAAATCCGAATTACATATTATAATTACATTAAAACGTTCAGAATATAATTGATAAAGCATTTACTTAAAGAATAAGCAAATGGCTGGTGACAACCTACCCAGAAGGAAGTTAAAACCATACTAGTCGTATAGAGTTAGTGACTGAGTTACGACGAGAGAGAGAGAGAGAAAAAACAATAACAAACATACAGACAGAGAAAAACAGCTCAACAAGGCAATCAGGCAATAAACAATTGTGTGGATGACGTTTGGGAGTTTAACGGTGGTACAGTATATATCGTAAAGGCACATTTACGGGTTTAGGGATGAACTTTTATAGCTCGTGTTATTTTCAATTTAAATTTAAACGCTGTTTCTACCCTCCTCCACAGGGCTTTTACTCTGTCATCTAATTGGCTGACCTTTCATGAAGAAATAACAACTCTTTCAAACTATTTCAGGATCAACTGTTTTCCATCAAAACTATTCTTCAGACAGTTAAATAGTATGTTGAATAAGAAGATGACGCCACCTCCTCTATATCACACTGTCCCTAAAATGAATTTGTACGCGGCTTTCCCTACATACATAATGACACTTTCAGGAAGAAATTTCTAACGATCATTCAAAAGGAATTGCCGGCCCTCAACCTGAAACTCATTCCGAAGAATCCCCGAACAGTTGGCTCACTCAAAGACAAGCTCAGTCCTTTGTTTACATCCAACGTTATATATAAGTACAAGTGCCCCAGATGTAGTCAGGGGATCTATGTCGGATGTACAAAGAGGCTGTTGCGAGTGAGCATTGATGCTCACAGAGGGGTCAGCTTCAGAACTGGGAGTAGATTGTCTAGCCTTGAACAATCTAATATCAAAAACCATTCAAAAATATGTAAAACCTATATAGACAATAAAGATTTTTCAATAGTAGGACAGGTACAAAAAGAAAAAGACTTAACAATACTGGAATCCATTATTATCAAATTGACTGTACCACCGTTAAACTCCCAAACGTCATCCACACAATTGTTTATTGCCTGATGGTCTTGTTGAGCTGTTTTTGTCTGTTTGTCTGTGTATGTTTGTTATTGTTTCTCTCTCTCTCTCTCTCTCTCTCTCTCTCTCTCTCTCTCTCTCGTCGTAACTCTATACGACTAGTATGTTTTTAACTTCCATTTGCTTGTTCTTTAAGTAAATGTTTTATCAATTATATTCTGAATGTTTTAATGTAATTATAATATGTAATTCGGATTTTATTAGTTTATTGATCGCCATGTTCGCTTGTTTGCAGCCTGGAAAATGCAACTATGTGGAGTTGTGAAACGTCGGCATATATTTTAATAAAATGCATATGTATAGTGGCTTTCCCTGACCCGCCTTGGATTATATATATATATATATATATATATATATATATATATATATATATATATATATATATATATATATATATGTATATATATATTATGTAAATCCTTAGATTTAATTTCTCGCGTTTTGTCGTTTAATAAGTGGCTCAAGAACATCGAATGGAGAAAGGAAAATTCTAATAACGTCACTGACAGACTTGAGACTTGGTCGAGTACCTGTTTTTCTTAGA
This sequence comes from Macrobrachium nipponense, assembly GCF_015104395.2. NCBI lineage: Eukaryota > Metazoa > Arthropoda > Malacostraca > Decapoda > Palaemonidae > Macrobrachium > Macrobrachium nipponense. Next base: position 24,760,678 of record NC_061105.1, read on the forward strand.
TTTCCATTTAACTTTCACTTTTGTTTTAATAATGATGGAAAACCACTTTACCTTATCATTTTCCCAGGTTTTTCTAAAGCCATCAATAAGACAGAAACAAATTCTGGCGCAAACATTCTTTAAAATAGGAGATTTGGAAATAAGTACCGAGAGAATTTCTCTCTCTCTCTCTCTCTCTCTCTCTCTCTCTCTCTCTCTCTCTCTCTCTGTTTACCATCGTTCATCTTGAAAATCCTGATTATTAGGTCACAATCAAATAGATCATCACCACCTGAGCTTTTACGTCTCGTCTCATTTACACAAAAAGAATTTGTTCCTAAACAAAGCCTCAAAGGTATATGAGAGCTATGAATGGCTTCTTTCTTTACTATAACATGAAAGTCAACACTATCACTGAAGGTGGGTGTTGCCAGATATAAGCCAAACTGTAGCCTTCAAGTTCAGAAGGTCATGGCCGAGCTAACCGTTCAGGATTCACAGGGAAGTGACAAGATACGAGGAACGTATAGGAGCAACTGAAGGGCAGACCCATTTGTTTACATGGTTATGCTGGTCGATTGTTTTTTTCTGGGGGGGGGGGTGGGGGGGGGGGGGGCAAGTTTTTCATAAGACGTAAAGGTGACAGTCTTGTGATTCATATAAAAATTTTAGCTACATTAAGCTATGAAGTTAAAATATTTTCATGAACAGATCAATTTACATAATATATGTAGCCTATATATATATTATATATATATATATATATATATATATATATATATATATATATATATATATATATATATATATATATATATATATATATATATATATATATATATATATATATATCTATATATATACGTAAAATATAATATCCGTAAATATTTATCCATTTACGAAACCACTAACATTAAAGTTCATTATCTGACAAAATCCTTTGCCCCTAATACCTGAAAAAAAAAATGCCCTTTATTCCTAGAATCAAATTTCCCGGAAAGCACAACGAGACTCATCAGCACTCAATGAGGTTCAACAGCGTTCCCGTCGCTGCTTCAACTTGACTCTGAAACTAAACGGGACTAAACGTCTAATGGAACCGAATCCAGATTCTCTTCAACTATTTTCGCTCTCTGTTCTTCTCGCTAACATAAATATTGCTTTGCTTCAATCTGAATCTTGTGTGTCTTCTCTGTCTATTCTATACGCAGCCTTACATACAAGTATGTTACATGCACGAATATAGTTGTGGGTGTATCTAAGAAACCGAGAGAATAATTTTTCTTTTGTTGAAAAGACTCCGCTGGATTCTGCCACAAAAGATTAAATTATTCGCGTTGTTTTCCCCTCAATTTCCACCTCCATTTCTTCAATGCGACGAGAATAGGAAGGAAATAGTCGCGATGACAGTCATCAGAATACACCTCATTATTCCTTAACAAAAGATGAAGTATCTTTTCTTACTATGAGAATTACTTTCGCATGTTCTTAGACTTATAGATTACTTTTATCGATTTCTTTTCGCCAGAGATTTCCCATTATATCCATTATTTTGTAAGTCAATATTTCTTTTTTCTTTTTTTACGCATTTTGAGAACTGATAAACATTACGCTGTTAGCTGTTTCTACAATCAAACATGGATATACTTTTTCGTACACAAGTGTCTTTTATCATAAGCAAAATTTGACGCCGAAATGGCAGACACCTCATTCCACATTTATTATTTCCACCAGGATTCTGTTCAAGAGAGAGAGAGAGAGAGAGAGAGAGAGAGAGAGAGAGAGAGAGAGAGAGAGAGAGAGAGAATTTCTTAGGAAACTATGCACGTGTAATTTCATGAAATTTTATGACAAGTTTTAAATATCTTAGTTAACGCCAGCAGACACAGACGTGTTGAGACTCACAGCACAAGCTTTCTCCCAGAATTTCAATATTTTCTTAAAATACTCCTCACGAGCAATGCCTTTCCGGTCTCATTCACATAGACTCTGGACTGGAGGCTCCAAGGAGTCTGGAGTATGCCTGGATCGTCAATTACCATCTGAAAGGACGCTTAAATGGCAGGACTCTTCACCTGAGGGAAAGATAATAGAGGCAGAAAAATGGTAATTGAAAGGTCGGCTGCATCTCAAGTCAAGGAGGAATTCTTTCAATGCAGTAATTGCCCTTTTAAATGATTAACGGTATGAATGAGATGTGACATAGAACAGTAATTAACTCTTATTTTAAATGCAGGTAATCTGATGCCACTGATCATTTCATTCCCATACTACCTAATAGTTGGAATAAATCTCCATCTTATTCTGCCTGGTAACTGATAATGAACTGAAGTCCATTTGACATGAAATTAGCATTCTGACTTTGATTTAATTATAACGGCTGGCTAAACCAAATAATTCGCAAAATTAAAGATGACTTGCAAAACGTCTAATGATTCGGCCAAGCAAAGGTTCTCTCTTTCGTGTATTCAAAATACAAATAGTAACTCCAGCAAATTCATATCTAAACTTGTACTGAGAATAACAGTTGGAGAGGTTGGACAGCAGTAAAAGAAGAAAGGAAATAGGATGGATATGAATTTAGATTCTAGGAAGTGGAAGCAGCTAAAACTCACTTTCGTAATGCCTACAGTGCACGATGTGAGATGCACTGAGGGCAATAACCCCTACGCAAACGGGTGTGTGTGTGTGTATACACAGACAGAAGGTGCAACATGAGAATGGACATTCGACCCCCGGCTGATGATTTTCCTGTAAAGTTATACGAATGCTTTGTTTTGGAAATTTACCGGACAAGGGCTTTATTCATATGTCCGCCGTATGTGAATGAACGTGGCAGTGGCCACTGTCTTGTCTACCAAGGAGAAATCCTCCCTTGGAGGAGACGTCTTCTTGGAAAACAATCGAACCAATGAAGTGCATCGCCTGTGCTCACTCGTCCGTCCCGCGAGTCATGCAACGTTTCAGGTGGACCATAATGCCAAAGGGCGTCTCCCAAGTATTCTCTCGTTCATGCTCAACAGGAAACGGAGCAACAGGAGGAAAGACTCTAGAAGCAATAGAAGAGCATCAATATGCTCCCGGATTTCTTTTAATTACAATTAAACAGGGCACCTATGTGTTCCAGCAGATTATTATTTTCGGGGGAAGGTGACGGGGGAAATAACACCACCAACATTTTCAATAATCAACAAATAAAGATCAAAGCCTCTTCCATCAGAGAAGCGACGCATTTCATTTCGACCAACGATCACATAAATTTTTCCTCAACTCAATCATCCACAAGATCTTATATTTCATCTACTCCTAAACGTCTCTAATCGCAGGTAAAGGCTTAAAATAGAAAGTTCTAATACTTTTTTCGTGAAAGCAAAGCAACTGAAAACTCGCAGAATATAACAGTTGGGCCCTTGAGCACGAAGCGAGCTCCTGTTTCCTCTCACAAAATCGACAATGCAAACCAGCCAATACACGTTTGACCATTTTCTACGCTTCTTCCTTCACAGTTTATACCTTAAAAGACCATGGGTCAATTTCCGGGCGACATTAAATGCTCTCAACATGTTGCGCTAAACAATGTATAGACCTGCTTTATAGTCGAATGCGGCGGGTCGTAGCTTCACCCCATAATCATGGCTGACACACTTTGGCTTAAAGAGGAAACTAACAATCCTTATTCGTAATTGGCCCATGTATGCATATACAGAATGTATATATAAACCCGTATGTATACATATCTATCTATCTATCTATCAAATATATATATATATATATATATATATATATATATATATATATATATATATATATATATATATATATATATATATATATAGTACACAAATATGATCTATGTTTGCGCCTGCATACTTTTGCAACAAAAACATCTAAAACAAATAATAACAGCAATTTTTTTCCAAACAAACAACATAGAAGGAATAATGTACAAGCTTATTACATAAATAGGTACACAAATAAAAGTAATAACCATGATACATAATTTGGGTGTATGTTTGTGCGACAAAAAAGATATCAAAACCGAGAACAGAATAGACAAGTTTTGTTTAAGCAAAGAAAGGAGGAGGGGATAAGCTCAGGAAAGAAAAGTGGACCTGCACTGTATCTTCCTTTGGCTAAAACCCTCCGTGGCACAGAGACAAGGAGTCGCCCCGCCCACAAGTCTTGACATATCCACCTTCAGATGAATATTTCCAGAGAGAGATTCGTTATAAAATACATCGGAACAGCGTTGTTCAGTCACTGATACAGACTTGAAGCCGTCAGCTTCTCTCTCTCTCTCTCTCTCTCTCTCTCTCTCGCTCTCTCTTTCTCTCTCACACACACATATATACACATACATACATACATACACACATGTATGTATAAGCGAATACCACGGGAAAATGATAGTCAGAAATCCAAGCGCTTTCGTCTTTACTCAGACATCGTCAAGGAGCTACTAAAGTACAATTGGAGATGAAGGTCTCAGATACAAACAAGATCAGGAATACCAGATGGTTAATTATCAAAAGGGTAAAAAATTAAAAGGGATAATCCAGGATTATCGGATATCACACAGTCACAAACTTAAACAGATTCTGACCCTAACCGAAATTACAAAGTATCTTTACAGTCCAAAACATGTAAAAACTGAATATATTAATTTTGTTGCTTATATTTATCTATAACTTTTTTCATTATGAAAGCATCAAGTTTAAATAAACCAAGACTTAAATTTAGAACATTTCTATTATTTGACTTGATAAAACAAGATTCAATGATATTCGTTTTAACTGTGTCATTACATGGGACTAAGGCTCTTGCTTGACTCCAGTTATAGGATGGTCTAAATCTCTCATATGTACGAATAATGCATTCGATATTTGCCCAGTTCTCACAGAATATTGATGTTGCTTGAGACGCTGTGAAAGAGATTTGCCGGTCTGTCCGTAATAGACTTTATCACACTTTTTGCAAGGAATTTCATATATGCAGCCTGGAAGATCTTTAGGAGAATTTTTGATTACTAAACTCTTGACATTAATATTACTGAAAACAACATTTATGTTAAAAAGCTTTAAAATTCTAGGAATATCTAAAAACCTTTCATCATAAGGTAATTTTAGAATGTTATGCTTACTAAATTCAAGTTTGTCATTAGTTGAATAAAATGTTTTTCTAGCTCTTTTCCATGCCACATCTACAAAAGTCCTTGGGTATTTTAGTTTCAGTGCAATATCATAAATAGTTTTAATTTCAGCGTCAATAAACTGCGGGCTACTGACACGTAAAGCCCTTAGGAACATCCCAGAAAAAACAGAGAATTTAACATTTTGATGGTGATTGGAGTAGTAATGAACAAAAGAGGCAATATTAGTTGATTTTCGAAAGACTGAAAAGGTGAAATTTCTATCATTTCTATGGACAGTTACATCAAGAAAATTCAAATTACAATTTCTTTCTTCCTCTACAGTAAATTTTACTGAAGGGACTAAATTATTGAGATTATTAAGGAATTCCTGGAGGTTTTCGTGAACTGGCCAAATACAGAAGATATCATCTACATATCTAAACCAAATAACTTTTTGGGGCAAAATTCTTGGTAAGAGTTTTGTCTCAAAAAATTCCATGTAAATATTGCTAAAGACAGGAGATAAGGGATTACCCATAGCCATGCCAAACTTTTGTACAAAAAATTCCCCATTGAAACAAAATTTACTATCTTTGATACATAACCTTATGAGACTAATGAGATTTGCTACACTTGAGGGAATGTCATGACGCTCTAATTATTCTTACTTGAATATCATTGAATCTTGTTTTATCAAGTCAAATAATAGAAATGTTCTAAATTTAAGTCTTGGTTTATTTAAACTTGATGCTTTCATAATGAAAAAAGTTATAGATAAATATAAGCAACAAAATTAATATATTCAGTTTTTACATGTTTTGGACTGTAAAGATACTTTGTAATTTCGGTTAGGGTCAGAATCTGTTTAAGTTTGTGACTGTGTGATATCCGATAATCCTGGATTATCCCTTTTAATTTTTTACCCTTTTGATAATTAACCATCTGGTATTCCTGATCTTGTTTGTATCTGAGACCTTCATCTCCAATTGTACTTTAGTAGCTCCTTGACGATGTCTGAGTAAAGACGAAAGCGCTTGGATTTCTGACTATCATTTTCCCGTGGTATTCGCTTATTTATGAAGTCACGTGCATCTACTGTGATTTTTTAAACATGTATGTATATGTATGTGTGTATATCTATATACAAAACTTTCCCTAAAACGAGTGTGTAAACTAAATCCTCGGATGAAAAAGTCAAAACATGTTCAATCATTCAACAACTTTCGCTAGGGAAAGCCAAAGCCAAATAAGAGAGAGAGAGAGAGAGAGAGAGAGACTTCAGAACACGTCCTCCTTGAAACTTTGAAGAACGATTAGGATACCCATGATTAACGAGAGAGCAAACTGACCGAAATTATTATTTATTATTATCACAATTAAAACCCCTATCCAAATAATAAACTTCATATCCGCAATACTATAAAGATTAAGCACTTCCACATTCTGATGAATCTAGGATCAACCACTTCGATATTAATCCTATGACAACTGAATCAGCTTCCCCACTTGCGAAGTAAGGATGAAAGACATTCACATTCCTTCCCTTCTATGGCAGTCAGGTATAAGACACTAATAAATTCATCTTTAGATCGAGAGTAAGCCACTTTTATATTCACCTGCAATCAAGGATCAGCCACTGCTGGATTCATCCTTAATCAAGGATAGTCACTTCTATGCTATTTCAGAGGGTTTCCAAAAATATCATTACAAGAGAATAAAAATACTATATTCTTTCATGATTCACAAATATCAAAGAAATTATCTGGGCCATAAAGCCGCTATCAATTTTCAGGGGCCGTCCTACTATACAGAACTCTCTCTCTCTCTCTCTCTCTCTCTCTCTCTCTCTCTCTCTCTCATTTCAAACAAAACCCTATTTCCTGTCATTATAATTTATACTGATCAAAATGAATTTCTTGTGGAGAGAGAGAGAGAGAGAGAGAGAGAGAGAGAGAGAGAGAGAGAGAGAACTAACTTGACGCATACACTTTCTGGCAGGAAAATATAAAACTATTTACAGCACTGTAAAGCAAACTGTTACGCAAAAACACCCAAGCCGAATTGTTTCAGTCAACAAGTGGCTTCCTACGCACGACAATGTCCACGATAAACAAAAGGGAAGCGTCGAAGCATCATCATAATAGCAACTCATGGATGTTCATTACACTGGAACTTCAAATGAACACATCTGCAGCAACATTCACATTACATGTTACGTCATAGTGCTGCAAATAAAGCAGTATTTCCCTCTTCAACATAAGCCACCGCATAAGGGGTTTAGGAAAATTGCATTCGAAATGCTTTACTCTCTCTCTCTCTCTCTCTCTCTCTCTCTCTCTCTCTCTCTCGTGGGTGTGTGTGTGTGTGTATGCATGTGTGAAACTAATAAAAGCGACTCCATTCCAAGGGAGAGACAAAAACCGAACATTCCAATCAGCAATTCCCACCACAGCAGCAGCAGCAGCAGTTGCATGCAGGTCGGATGAGAAAACAAAACACATGGCGCAGGGAGGGACAAAAAGGATTTGATGTTTCCCGCGGCTGTGGCCCCTGTGGATGTGGAATAGACGCGTTGGAGGTCGCACGAATTTTGGCGGGCTATGTGGTAGCAGAAAAAGGTGACGTTGAATGACAAAGGGATAAAAGAGGAGTAACATTTCCGAAGGTCACCACGAGAGACAAAAAATATGGTACCGATATAAGAATCACACACGGGGCCTAATTATAATAATTTTCAAAGTAAGTCCTTAAGACTATTAAACACCAGAAGAAATTATTCCTGCATTGTTGGGAGGAAATAAATGGGGAACATAACCCTTTTTCTCCTAAGGAAGCTTCCTGTTCACATTTGGTTCCATAAACCCATAACATGAAAATATGAAAGTTTCAGTGTGCGTGGTTCGTGGTTCGTTGAAGTTATTCCAACTCTATAGATAGCAGAACTTTGTACACCATCAAATTCAGTTGATAATTGTTAATGTGTTTTGTTATTGAAATACTACTAATACTACTGTGTGTGTGTGTGTGTGTGAGAGAGAGAGAGAGAGAGAGAGAGAGAGAGAGAGAGAGAGAGAGAGAGAGAGAATCAATGCATGTTACCCAAAAGTTCAACAATATTTTATAAATCAAATAGCAAAGACACGAAAAACATTTGTCTAAATTTAACGAAACTCTCAAATCATAAGGGATTTACCTTCCATGCAACACAGGATTTCAAAGCTAAAAGTTTTCTGAGCCTTATATATAGTTCGGAAGGCCTCTACAACTAACAAATCTTCAGGCGTTCTCAAGTTACTCTGATAAAAGTTGGGCTAAGTAATCCGATAATCCCATCACCGTCTTCGTTACTTGACTTACATTGAGAGAGAGAGAGAGAGAGAGAGAGAGAGAGAGAGAGAGAGAGAGAGAGAGAGAGAGACGTGTAATCGCCCTTATTTTAATATTGCCTAACAAATAGTACATATAAATTTTTCACTTCTGCACCCGTATTTTATCACCCATCGTAGATGGGTAAGTTTGCTATAATAATAATAATAATAATAATAATAATAATAATAATAATAATAATAATAATAATAATAATTAATAATGAATAATAATAATAATAATAATAATAATAATAATAATAATAATAATAATAATAATAATAATAATATCATACTATAATGGGCGTAATGTCTGTCTGTCTGTCATTCAATCACGGCCAAACGGCTGGTCAGATGGGCATGAAACTTGGCAGGGTTATGGTGGGAACCCCTAAGATGGTCTGTAATGGGGTTTCATCCAACCTACCCCCCTCCTTTGTAGGGGGTGGGGGTGAGAAGGGATTCCCTGAGACGGAGCGGTTTCTGGCCGTGAAACGAGGCTGGTTATTCCCGTAGACGTAGTTACTTTACGATTTTTCATACATAATTTCTGTACAACTTACCCGGAGAAAGTCGCGAATATTTCAGCTCGGACACAATAGAAGATGAAAATTATCATCAATATCCGCAAGATTTTTTGAATAACTTGAATCCATCGGGACTGCCAGTGCACAAAATAACGTTGAAGAAGGACTGTCCGGTAATGTTGCTTCGGAATTTCGATCCTGCCAATGGACATAATAAAAAGGAAACTGACAAGTTCCTACTTTCTACTCTTTTTTGGAAGACACAGAATCATAAGAGCATTTATCAGTAGCCATAACGCACTGACATACAAGTTGCGTCTTTGCAGTAACATAATGAAAAGAAAGATACTTTATTATTCGTATCACCGTGCAAAGTAATTGACAAAGAAACGAACCAATCAAGATCCCTGTTCCGTTAAATGAAAGTCACCGACAAAAGAGAGAGAGAGAGAGAGAGAGAGAGAGAGAGAGAGAGAGAGAGAGAGAGAGAGAGAGAGAGCCATTTAACGACATTAATGCACTACAATTTTATAATTTTATCTTGCTATCGAAAAATGAGAGAAAAAGAGAGGAGATAATTTGTGATTTGAGAGCTAAGTAATCCGATAATCCCATCACCGTCTTCGTTACTTGACTTACATTGAGAGAGAGAGAGAGAGAGAGAGAGAGAGAGAGAGAGAGAGAGAGAGAGATAGAATCATTAAAAGAGGGTAAACAATAATGAATACGAACTTCTTTACGTTCATTGATCGTCCCTTCACTTACTTTAAGAGAGAGGGAAAGATAGAGAGAGAGAGAGAGAGAATATCATCAAAAGAGGGGAAACAACAATGAATAAGAATTTGAGAGAGAGAGAGAGAGAGAGAGAGAGAGAGAGAGAGAGAGAGAGAGGTTTCCCAAATCATATTCCTGTATACTTTTTAGATAACAAACACAAGACCAATAATTTTTCCTTTCCTTATGACATGATTAGAACAGCGAGTTCAGTTTTCATTCGCAAATGATATTTAGTGATTCTGAACTACAAACAGCTCGTAAATCTGAAAGTAAACTAGAATTGGATCAACAGAAAATGACGATTGAAATTAATTTTATTATTATTATTGTTGTTGTTGTTGTTGTTGTGCACCACAGCAAGGTATGGATTTAAGACTAAATTCTTGTGAAAGCCAACAGCTCTCGGGACCAAACGACTTTGAAAAAACGATTCAGTAATCCTGATAGGTGTTTCTTGCATCGAGAATTTATTCAGTGTCGACGTTGAGTGTCAGGGCTGTTAACCCTTTAAGAAGATAGGGCATCTGTCTAATGGGACATTTCGCCCGGAAGATCTCTCATCCTTTTTTATGTCTCTTCTCAGTGAACACATCTTTTGGTTTAAATGGGACTCATTTGTATGAATAAGCCTCAAGTGTATCAAGAGGTCTCTTCTATATGCGTTAGAGGTCTCAACAGTAAAATTTCTTCCACTTAGAGTGGCACCAGAAGCGCAGAGCCTTCCGATCCTCAGCGTCGATGGAGATGACAGTGCTAACCCCGCGGCTTTTACTTACCTCATCTGAAACTAGTTGCCATTCACACCTGGGCCAACTGGTTAGCTACAAGCACGGACAAACCACAGCTTCAGCTAGATCACTGATTAATCAAAGAATATTTAACTTAATACTATTCATAGTTTACACACACACACATACACACAGCAACTTGTACACTGAGGGAATTAACAAACCAAAAGCTGAAATATATACAGGACACCTTCACAATCCCAAGTCCTTCCGTTTCACCTCAGCCAAAGAAACCATAGACCGTGAACTTCAAAAGAAGAATTTATCACACCTGACGCCTCCGTATTCATGACCACCTTCTAAAAGGCACTGCTGTAATTAAGGGGTCATTAGCGCCGTAGTTCATTACGGTCAGCAATCAAGCCATAAATTTAGGAGGTAGCTTTAAGGGTAATGAGGCTTATCTCTAAATGATATTCAACCTGTCATCCCTGATTCCTTGGACCACTATTTTTGGGAAGGTGCGAAGGCAATGAGGAGCATCGACGGCCTCTTTCTTGAAATCACTTTCATAAATTCTAAGATGTTTAAACAAAATGCAACGATCCCGTATGCATAAATGAGCAAATTTATCAGATATAAAATTATACAGACGACTGTGAGTGCATAAAAGAGCAAATAATAATACAATCATTACTCATACATTCCTTGAACCGCTTTATCGCCAAGGGCTAAGGGTAATTACGGAAAGACTTATCCCGGATAAGCGTCAGCAATGAATTTGGGAAACTACTCAGAGGCAATTTCAAAGCACTAGAGTATTCCTTGGCTTTTTTCAACCGCCTCCTCGGTTTACAACAAAAGAGGACTTTCAATCTAAATTGAACAAAAAAATAACTTGCCATCTTCATCTTGGTGATGGGAAAAAGCCCCTTTTCCATATCTCTTGGTAAAAAAAAATCCTTCTAACCTTTATCTAGTTAAAAACAACTTTCCAACCTCCGCCCGAGGAAAAATAAAATACCTCCGACCTCCAATCTTGTTTGATGAAAGTCCTTCGGATCACAATGCAGTTTGAGGAAAAACTTGCGACCATCACTTTGGAAGACAACGAATCATTGTATCTTCCACCTTGGCGTATAAAAACACCTTTATGGCATTAATCCTAATGAAAAAGCTTCAGAAATTTTAGAAAAGAAAAAAATTCTTACTGTTTCTCACTAAAGGGAAAGTAGGAATTTCCATCTTCAGAAAACAACTCAATTTCTATCTGTTGCAAATATATCTCTGAACTCTCTTTCTTGAAGATAAAAAAAAAGAAAAGAAAAAAGAAAACTACTGCAATCTCCCTCTGGTGGTGGTGCAATCTCCATCTTGGTTCAGAAAAATATTAAGACTCCTTCCCATTCTGAGGAGAAGGAAGTCCAAGTATTTTAAATCCCGGTGCCAAAGAAATTCCATCGTTTTGGCATGAAATTGTATGCAACCTCTTTTTGGTGAGCAAGAAAGAGTTCTGACTTACCTTCTGTGAGAAACAAACACCCAAGTCAATCATCTTGAGAGAGAGAAAGAGAGAAAGAAAAAAAGACGCTTTGCCATTAAGAGTGAACTTAGACTAAGAGGGAAGTTCAAGCAATGAATAGATGCTTTAATAAAACGTTTTCTTGTTTACATGCGATTAAGAACGTTCTTTACGCGACGCTGATGCCATGGGGGAATCTCGGTTCTGTTTGCTTTAGTGGCTGCTGTAATTGCTTCTGTTACGGGATTTGCTGTTATCATTATCATCATCACTGACCGGAGAAGAAGAAATCCACTCGGTGGCATCTGTTTCTATATATTTTCAATCTTGTTATATGCTTACTTTTACAGATGAAGATTTGCAAACTTTTGTAAATCTTCCATCACTAAAACTGCGAAAATAATAAGGAAACGGAAGCCAAATTCACTTAATGGATCTTTTTATCCTATTATTAATTCGAATGCAGATTTACTACTACTACTACTACTACTACTATTCAACACTGAACAAGCACATAAGCCATTAACTTTCTAGTCAAGTTTCTATACATTAGAGTGCTCATATGCCTTAATGAAAAGAAAAAAGCATTGCAAAATCAAATCAAATTAAATAAATAAATTCAGCTGAACATAAAAAGCCATAAATAAATATTCATAAATATGATCCACATCACTTTCAAAGAGGTCATTCTAATGTTAGTTTTCTTACCATTTCCCTCATATCAGTTACCCTCTCAAGGTTTTCATCTCCTGGTGTTGTTCTTCAAATATATTTGCATCCATAGTCCTGTTTTACATACATATGAAATTCCTTTCATTTTATGAGAAATTCTTTAAACCTCCCCAGATAGTATGTATGTATGTATGTATGTATGTATGTATGTATGTATGTATGTATGTATGTATGTATATATATATATATATATATATATATATATATATATATATATATTATATATATACTATATATGAAACCACTATAAGCATACAATTTATTGATTATAAGCATTGAATTCTTATCTCACTATGCGCAATGGGAGTCCAAAACGAACAAAAGATCCCAGTCAGATTTAAAAAATCACATTTAATGTTTTTTTTTTATGAAAAATACAGAAGATAAGGATAACAAAGGAAAGCCCAACCATAATACATCAAAAGCCAAATACATGAGAGGAAATCCTTCTTTTGTCGGATGAAACCCTATACAGTCTATTCGGTCTGGAGTGGCCTTAATAATTTTCGGAAATATTCTCCCCTTGTTCCCATCTTCCTTCCAAGAGGCTCTCGATCAATTAAGGAAGGAGTAACGGACATGTGACCGGAAGGGTAAGGCGAGAGAAGTAGTAAGTGGAAGGGAAAGGGAGGAGAGGAATGTAGGGGGACTTGAAATCAGAATGGTTGGTTATATATATATATATATATATATATATATATATATATATATATATATACTATATATATATATATATCTATATATATAAGTATATATATATATATACATATATAAATAAGCTGATCACGAAAATTATAAAACTTGATGCTATATGTAATAAAGGTGATATTTTCATCCGTGCATTATACATATATATATATATTATATATATATATCTACTATATATATATATAATATATCCTAAGAGATGAGAGAGAGAGAGAGAGAGAGAGAGAGAGAGAGAGAGAGAGAGAGAGACTGAAAAAAGGAGGTGGGAATAGGAGGTAAAACAGAAGGCTAAAGAGTGGGTGCAGCCAGGTGCGGAAGTGACGCTGCAAGCAACCTTTGTAATGACTACAGTCCACCATGTAAGGGGCATTGGTGACACTAACCCCCTATGTGGAAAATACTAAGCATAGCATGCATGAGAGGGATCAATAGCAGACAGACGGAATAAGACATGAACGGAACGGGATGAGGCAACGAATCAGACCAGAGCTGCGCAGGAACTGGGGAAAACAGAATAAAAATGGCAACTCTAAGATCATTAAAAGCAATTTTGTTTAAAGGGGAAATCAAATAGGGCACCAACCTCTTAGTGAATGGAGGTAAATTCAGCGGAACAGAACAGAAAACAGAGGTCAATAAAAACATAGACGAAGGACGCACAAGGTGAGACAGAAAGGACGGCCAGTGGAACAGAAGTACAAATTTAGAAAGAGGAAAGTCACACCAGAGTCCATTCAATAGGTATAATTATGAGACCAACAGAAATAAAGAGAGGCTGCCATTTGAATGGGCAGAAAGAAACTTCAGTTGACTTATTACTGCGCAAAATGCTCTTCGCATACAATTGTAAACAACGAAAGGATTGCTCCAATGAAAGTGCAAGATGAGAGTTACGTAATTATGAATAAAATGCAAATATATTACTTCGACATCTCGTATTACAAGAGTGATTCATTTAGTCCTGCTTTGATGTAAAAGGCTACCCATCGAAAAAAATTTTTTAAGTCGCACTGTTATGATGTTCTCATCAATAATAAAGGCAAATTCTTGGATCTGCTGAAGCAATATTGCAATTAAGTCACTTCTCGTCGGATTGACGTCAATGCTATTAATTGACACAAAAGAAACCGGCTTTATACATAACAGGCTGACATAACAAGGCAACGTTCAAGCGGGGAAAAGCTGCTTACTTAAGCAATATTAACATCACCCATCCGAGGATACAAAAAAGATTCCCTCGAAAAAAAAGTTGACCGATAAAAGTATTTCAGCAGATGACTTTCATTCTACCAAACGCACCCTCATTGGGGCTCTAGATAATTACATTTTGCATCCCTTATCAATTGGAAGCGAGAGAAACGCGTCTCAGATCCTAAATGAGATGGAAAATATACCAGTGGGATGAAAGGACACCCTTCATACGTCACGTGGTTGGAATTGGCAGGAGGGAATTACATGTGGCCGAAGGTAACCAATAACATGAGCTATATTTTTGCCTACCTCTAACTTTAATCTCACCAAAATCTTTCAACATTATTACTGGCGCCACAAATTTATGTTATCAAAATACATGGGTTAACCATAACAGACATTATATATATATATATATATATATATATATATATATATATATATATATATATATATATGAATGAATAATTATCACATCACCGTGATTCATATAAATCATTCGAGCTACGTGCATCAAACGTTCGAATTGGCTAACATGGTAGAGGGGGTTTCATATCGATTCTAATTAAGAAAAAACCGAGTTCGAGGGTGATTTGTAAGGTCAGAATCGATATAAAGTTATAGCCTCACTGTTAGCCGAGTAGATAACGTCAATGTCGGTCCTGATTTCGTTCCTGTCCGTTGGACGGTGGTTCGATCCCATGATGGGACGAAATTATTATCAACTAAAAATTCTCCTTCAGTACATATATGAAAATATATCAATTCCGAGGTAGAGCGAATTATATATTAAAGGACATTTGTAGCTCGAAATAAATAAATAAATAAATAAATAAATATATATATATATATATATATATATATATATATATACTATGTATATATAGTAGCGGCTTAAATAGTTTAAATAAAATGTTGGTTTGTGGAACTAAAGATATAGTTTTCTATTTTTGAGCAGTTTGTTATGAAATAATAAAATGAATTTAAGTAGTATAGTTTTATTGTTACTTGTGTCTATTTGTAAGCTTGGTTACTTCTTTAAATTTACTTTCTTCTGGTTGTTGTTATTTTATAGATTGAATATATATATATATATATATATATATATATATATATATATATATATATATATATGCATATATATATTTATACACATGAGAGAGAGAGAGAGAGAGAGAGAGAGAGAGAGAGAGAGATTCACTTATTGTAACCAGTGAGGCATAATAGTTGATGATTTTCACGAAAATTGAAAATTAATACAGTACATAACCTTTTCACACTGACATTCAAGAATTCTTTAGATAAAAAAAATACTTTACATGCGTGGAAATACGTGTGCAACCATACATACACTGCAAACAAGTACACAAAAATACGCACAAACAATATACATATAATATAAATATATGTATATATATAAATCATGAAGTACAAAATCAGGGTTAAAGAGAGAAAAGTTCTACACACACAATTATCAATGACATGTCATTTTTCGCGCGAGGTGAATTTCCAACATGCGTGTCAAATCCACTTTGCCTGGAAGATAAAAATCGGTCAATTTTCCAAGTACTGGGGAAAAAAGTGCAATGAAATCACTGAAAGAAAAATAGCAATCACTGATAATTTCACGGACAGCAGCGAGTTTTCTTATTTTTTCCAATTACCAAAACGATGCCCAACATTAAATATAATAATGATAATAAAAAGGAGGATGTTGCGCAGATGGAACCTAAAACCCAGAACAAATCACCTTGTATTTTAATAATTCCTTCTCATTTCTAGCTATTAATGAAAACTATATCAATTTATATATTATTCTTATATAAATTTATCTCTTCTTCTGTATCTTCCAATGCCTTTTGCTATTTCTGTCTGATGAACACCACATTCTCTGGAAGCTTGAATTTCAAGTCAATGGCCCCTGCGAGCTTGCTCCATTCGAATAGGGTTCATCTTCTGGTAATATATATATATATATATATATATATATATATATATATATATATATATATATATATATATATATATATATATATATATGAGGAGAGAGAGAGAGAGAGAGAGAGAGAGAGAGAGAGAGAGAGAGAGAGAGAGCTTTTAAATTTTGTATCACCCACTTTTAATAATATAATTTGACAACTTGTATTTTGTCTAAAGGATGACGAGGCCGAGTAATAGGAGATCCGCCCACTGCAACGATCCAATCGCTTTCCTATCTCGAGTTTTAATGAAGACATTTGTTAGGGGAGGTTATTTTCTGCCTATCTGATAAAACAAATAAGGGAAGAAAGAAAAAGGTGAGATGCTAATTACGATGCGAGTGACAAAGAACCTTTAAAGGAATTTTTATGCGTTTAATTACATAGTAAGAGAAGAGAGTTATAATTACCTGGATTTGACAAGCGTGGTTTTACACACACATAGGCACATATATAGTATATACATACACATAGGCACACATATAGTACATGCATACACACACACACACACACACACACACACACACATATATATATATAGATATATATACATATATATATATATCTACTAATATTATATACTATATATATATTAGATATATCTATATATAATATACTATATCTATATATAATCCCTATATATATATATATGGCTTCAAGCAGACTTACAAGAACCCTGAACTAAAGAAAAATAAAACCAAAAGGAAAAGGATAAGAGGGAAGAGCAGAGAGGTTAGTCATTTTCCCCCCAACCAAAGGCCTACATCTTCCACACAATTCTGAGTAAAAAAAAAGCAGTACTCACAGCTGCTGACAATAGGTTTAGAAGCAGAATATTATAGCCTTGTTTGATTCAGGCCACTTGCACTTTTTGTAGATTTCATTCTACGAGGTGATTAAGTACCAAATGTGAAAAAAAATACTTTGACATTTTTATTAATTTTAGTTAAACTTATAACGTGATTTAAGAACAACTAAAAATATCATATTGATAACGATATATCGCTGCTTTCTGTCTCTAGTCATTTTTGCTTTATTTGTTTCTTTTGCCCTTTTGGCTTTTACATAAATGTCAAATCAGTTGCTCTAAGTCACTATATAAATCTTGCGAATTCCCTTCAACTAGAGGCATTTTTTGCATTAATGGTCACCTAAGTCAAAGGTCTTACAAACCACAGCACTTGCTGCTATCGGATCCCATCGAAAAGGTAAATGTTTTGGGAACTTAACTATTCGGGTCACGGAGAACGCTTGGAACGCGTTATATAGTACCTCTCTCTCTCTCTCTCTCTCTCTCTCTCTCTCTCTCTCTCTCTCTCTCTCTCTCTCTGTTATCAACTAACCCTCAAGTTGCATCGATATGTCATTCCATCCCAACAAAAAGCATAATCAAATTCATTAACCATGAAAAATATTTCGTACCCCATTTAAACTTTGTCCTAAATAAAGTTTAGAATAACAAAAATCTAGCAAATTTACTTATAAAAAAGCCCTTATTCTTTCTCCCACTTCATTCAGGCATTTAATAAAGAAAATAAAATAACTGGCGGGTGGAAATGGGCGACTTCAAAAGGTAAATTAAGTAAATATATAATTCAGAAGATAATACGGACAGGCGAAGCCATGAGTTGAAAGGAGTTCGTATTGAGAAAGCAAATACCCAATACAAATACGTCGATTACAAATAGGTGACAATGAGTCACCTTTAATAATGTTGGAAATGGGTATCTTTTATATTGGAAGTAAGTGGTGGGAGGGGCTTCCTGTACAAGAGTAGATATTTAATCCTATGAAAAAAACACAAGCAAGCGAGCGCTCTCCCGCAAATACACACACACACACGTATTACATACATACATACATACATATTATATATGTTATATATATATATATATATATATATATATATATATATATATAACAAAATCTTTTACATACAGGCAAAAAATTAACAAGCAATTTTGAAGAGGAACAAACAGTGGGTGTGCCCAGTTTCAAAGAAGGCGACAGATGATCATCTCAAAGAAAGGAGGATCTTACCATCGACTGGACTAAAACCAGGTGAAGGTGGAGATTTCCAAACCTTGGCAGCTGCAGGGGAGTAACAGCACCAGTGCTTTATATATACTGTGAGAAGAAATGTCTTTGCTTCATTCAAGCCACGTAAATATTTCATGGTTTCCTGCTCCGGCACAGGGCGAATGTTTGCATACAGGTCAACGTTTGGAGTTCCAGAACTGAGCTGATTCATTCTCACGCTTGAGTGGAGAACGCTTCTGGAATTTACAAGTGAATCCAGGTCTCGCGAAGAGTTTCCGCAATGTCGGAACTCAGGGATTTTATCAGGAATAGCGGGAACGAATCTTCTTTCGTGAACTCGCCATTAAAGGGAGAGAGGTGTACAAAGCGCCATCTAATCCTACAGACATTTAGCAAAAGAAAAAAAACGTGTGTAAGGAGAGAGAGAGAAAAAAAAACCAAAGAATCTTTTAATCTTATATACCGTAACCGTAACACAGCAGAAAATGTTTCAGTGAGAGGCTTTAATGTAGGAACAGGGAATTTAATACAACAGTTTCTTTTGTTAACAGTCTATATAAATAATAAACTTCATGGCAAATATGCAAACAACTTTGTAAAGCAAATGAGATTACGCTTGAGAGGAGTTCCTTTATACGAACTTAAATGAAGTTAAGTTTGACAAGTCTATAAATAATTTTTTGCAACATCATTGATAATTTTCAACCATGGGAACATTATCACTAATCTGTCAAAGGATCAAATTTGAAAATAAATACAGCTAAATGATTGACTTGATAAACTTATGTTTACATATTCCTCAACCATAAAGATGCCATAATAATTATACACAGCGTCATACTGTTATTATTGCTTCAATGATTCAAATTCCTTTTATCCCAACAGAAGACTGCAAATCCAAGTAAAGATTTAGAACACAGAAACAGCAAATGATTCAAATTCATGCGATACAAGCCTCAATAGAGTCTACTAAACAATCAAAATTTCTAAACATAAACGAAAGGAACGTTAAAAGTTGAAGCTAACAAACAAATAAAAAGATAAAACACACACAACTTAAGCCTCCTTTAACTCAGAATTTGTCACATCTGAGAAATACATGCCAAAGCTTCTATTACTACAGTATATATTACTAAAGGCATTTTCAGTAAATACTTCTCCATTCTTTACTTTACGTCCATTCCCGCTTCCTTCCTTCCGTCTTCTGTCTAACGTCTCTCTATCTCGATCTAGTTTTTGTCCTGAGCGCTGAATAGCTGAAAGTGCCCCAGCGCTTGGCTGTATATATAGCACAAATTTCATCGTTTATTCGTACTCTCTTCTTCATTTATATGATAAAGGCACCTGTCCGAGCTTTGGGAAGGAATGTAACACCCTTAGGGTCGAGACTTACGATCTCGACCCTCTCTGATATTCCCAACAATTTAACGAATAGCTACTTTAAAGTGTTACCTTGAAACACCAAAATTATCCCCCAAAATTACTTTGGCTACAGCAGCCCCAACTCCTCACTCACCCCAATCCCTTTACGATGAAATCAAACCACTTTATGATTCAGACCTTCGACCTTCTCAAAGGGTCAATTTCCTTGGCATTTGGGAGTAATAAAACCTTCTGGGGTAAACGAGACTCTTCAGGCAGATTATGTAAAGAAAAACAAAGTTGAGCTTTCCTTCTCATTTAGCCTGAAACTGATTGGCTCTCTCGTGGAAACTGTTCGAGCTTTGGAAATTGTAACAATACAGGAAATGATGGTATTACACGTTTGGAAACTCTGGTAATCAGAAACATGTCGATGTTAAATACTCTGTTGGTAAAAAAGAAAATGGAAAAACTGATGGGAACGGGAGCATGGATTCAGTTATGGAACTTTTGATAGACAAAAAAAGAATGCAACAGGGAAATATATTTCAGTGATTGATAGAATTTAAAAAGACTGTGAGAACGACTGGTAATTAAGAAACTGCCGACGGTTAGGCAACGGACAGAATTCAAAACTCCTGTCTAAACTGGCTTTGTAAACTAAAGGAATTTCCATCACACACAACTGGAAAACAGGGACGACTCAGCCGTTTCGGAGAAACACTACAAAATGCACTCGGAGCAATTTTCCATCAGCAAATGGCAGATTTCATGAAGAATGAATAACCTTGGAAACAATAAATTCCGTCTATAGATGGTTCTAGAATTTCGAAATTTTATGGCAATAGGCTCCTCTCTTACTAATAATGGCTTCATATTGAGTTATTTTCTAACGGAGCGTTTTAATAAGGATGTATAAAGGATATGTGGAAAATAAGAAGAAAAAAGAAGGGAGGTAATTGGATAAGAAGAGGGAAGGAAGACGAACGGTATACCATGTGGAGAGAGAGAGAGAGAGAGAGAAGAGAGAGAGAGAGAGAGAGAGAGAGAGAGGAGCTGTGGTCGAAACCACGAAAGAATGCTTGTACCTATTTTGCTTTTTTTCTTTTTTTAATCTTCCCAAAAAATTTTTGCCCTAGTATCAGGTTTAAAGAGTTTTCATCAAATCTTTACAGTATTGAGAGGCTACACGATTGAATATACAAGCCTTTGCGTCTGCTTGTAAGCCGCATTTGATGTCAAAATACTCTAACGATCACAATCTTTTGCAAAAGTATAATTCCGCCTTTTTGCTGAATATCGTAACGAATATGAGCTTCTAATTTCAAAATGCAATTATATTTGATCGGTTCAATCCCGTCAGAAGAGCAAAGAACCAAGTCCGTGAACACATCTGAAAGCAGATGGAACCAAATAATACAGCCAGCACCAACTTGAGAGAAGTCAGAACAACTTGAAGTGTCAACAGGCTAGAAGTTAAGAGGGAGCTGAGGTTATTGCAGTTGCATACGGCAAGTCACATTTCATCAGTGGATATATCCCGAACCTTCTTCATCCAAAATGATTAGTGGATAAACGCACAACTGGAAACCAAGACCAGATCCATTATAAGGATTCCAGAGAGGAACCAGGAACAGTAACTCTATCCCTCTCATGTATACATTAATTCCAGATCCTACAGCCTTCACTAACAGACTCCACTGCGTTCCTTGGTCAGCTTCCTCGGCCTGGAACTCTCCACAAGAGATGAGAGAGACGGTGCAAGATGTCTCTGCTCATCTGACGCTCTTAAGGTCCGATGGATTCATGAAATTCTGCGAGACTGCACATTGCAATGAATTCTGATGTTCGGTCGGAATTTGGTGGAGATGTGTTGCGATTTCGGTGGCAATGAACAGGTTTGGTTGAATTTTATACCAATATGCAGTTTTTCAATGTTCGATTTATGCACAGTTGTATGGACAGATTATCCTGAAAATCTTGGATTGGCTTCGTATGAAATTTACTTATATAGGAAAGATCCACCCACATTACAGTGCGCACATTCCAGATGAAGTTAAAATGTCCATTCCTTTGCATCCAAACAAAACTATAGCACAGAGCTCAAACGCTCATTAGCAGGCTTAGATTTCACGTGAACTGAAGTGGACTGCTAATAATGAGTTACCTAAAAAAAAATAACTGTGATTACGATAACATCCGCATGATATGGCGTTATTATTGTCTACTGTAACATTTCTGCATCTAAAGGAATTTGATTTTTCAGTTTATTTACTTTGAATCTTATTTTCTCTTAGGGGGTTAGGGTAGCATGATGAGTTGACAGCTCACGACTTCTACTGCAATATAGGAAATTATAACGAAAAGAGGCTGGTTTACTTCATAGTTCTCTCCCTCTCTCTGTCTCTCTCTCTCTCCAATCAGTTTAATACAGACATGCTGTCAATGATTAACCGACCCTCTCTCAGTCCTGCCTGGTCTTCTTATACACAACGTACCCACGGAACTGGGCATTTTTTATATCTGTTTTTATTTCCTTTTATATTTGTATTTATTTCCTTTTATATCTGTTTTTATTTCCTGCATACTTTTCCATGTTAAAAAAACATTGAATTGCTACTTTCATGTAATGTCACAAAGATTCTAATGCAACAAATAAATAAAATAAAATAAACAAAGGAAGTAACAAGGCTAACTGCGAACAAAATGCGCAACTATCGAGTCCCTAGGTTCCAAAGACCAGGCCAATAGCCACAGCGACCAAACATAATACTTTAAACATCAAATTCAATGTGAGAAAATAGATGATTCGTCTCAAATAATTAACCGGTAACAAAAATACTCCACATACAAATTAAAGTGGTAAACAACGACAAAATATATAAAAATACAAAATAAATGCAATCATGAAACCCTCTCTAAATACTCCTGACAAAAGAACCTTCAATTACTAAAAACATCACCCTAAAAGCTTACAACTGCAAACGGGTCAAATAAAAATGTTAAAAATCCCACTTTTCACTACAGAATTTTCAGAGACACCAACACAACAAAGTATTCCGTTTCTTTTGACACGGGATAATCCGCTAAGCTATTTTCTCTCTCCAGTCTATTTTGTCTCCTTTTTGTATTTTCTGTTTCCGGCAGACCCAGCCTCTTCAGAAGGAAAACAGAGGCAAGTTTTGAATGCCCTGAAATTAGAGCGAAATCCTCTTTGGTTGGCGGGAGAAAACAACTTGCCTGGAAACACATTAACCACCTGAGAGGAAAAACTGGCTGTTGTTGTCACATGCTGATCTTTGAAAACGTGATACGCCCACTTAGAGAGAGAGAGAGAGAGAGAGAGAGAGAGAGAGAGAGAGAGAGAGAGATGGATTTAAGCAGAAATACGAAGATTTGGGAGTTCAGCACATTCTCACACACACACACACACACACACACATATATATATATATATACATATAATATATATAATATGTAATTATAATCGAGAATTGTTGTAACTTTATTGTTCCTTGGCAATCACACCACATTTCTAATAAATAAAACTCACGCTACAGCTCATTTTTTTTATCATTACCTCCCAGCTTCATTTCTACAGATTCTGGAGACTTCATTCTCTGGAGGCTTCCTACATAACAAATGACCACCCGAAATGACGCTTCGCCCGAAGAGAAATGAAGAGAGACAAAGACAAGGAAGCTAATTGAAGGGAATGCAGTATCTCACATTAAAGTGGAGTCTTTTAAGGGAAACAACTCATTAACCCTATTTCATAGCGGAGGGAAGTACTCGTGCTACAAAGCTACACATTTGGAAGTGATGGAATTGATTCCATGACACTTTGGGTGTCAAGCTAAGCGCTGGGGAACTTCAGCGCTGATGATAATGGAAAAAGGGAGTCAGAGTGGTTGGACAGCAAGATTAAGATACTGAACATTTTGAAGCGCAGGGCTCCAAAGGTGGAACGAAAATGGAAGAGTTGAGAGCTATATAACAACAACTAAAGAAGAGAAGCGGTAAAGGAGGTACAGCAAAAGGCTACAAGTGAGGACGCTGCAAACACCATTTAATAATGCCTACAGTGCACCACGTGAGGTAGTGAAGGAAGGGAGAGAAGTTCAATCACCAGATTCAAATGCATAGAAATCAAAACTTTCTATACCAGAATATAGTTTGGCAAAAGCTGTATCTTCTGCTTGAATTTCGTCACATGTACGGAATTCTCTTTATTAGGAAATGATCATCGGGGACTGGATGCAATCATTCCCGCAGACTAAAAAAATAATAATAATAAAAATGGAAAACACTCCTTATTATTTTCCACTTATTATTTTCCTGAAGGTCCTAATGTTCAAGTAAGAGAAGGGACCCTCCTTTCCCGTGTATATAAATGTAAATGATGTCAAATGCATTTTTATCCGACAAATAATTTTCTGTAATTTCACGTGATTCTCCGCACAAAGGCTGATAACGATTCATATTTCATAGCAGTAACTATTCTTACATGCTCCTCTAAGAGCAAAAGACTTTTCTCAGGATAATCATAAACCAACACCAAAGAATATAATAACAACAGAAACCTTGATAACGCGTATTGTAGCAGACAGCGTTCATTATACAGTAACCAATATTCATGCATGGGGTGTAGCTACGTTTTTCCAAGTAATTTTTTAAAAATAAAGACAGGTGAAAATTTTTGCTTACCCGACAAAAAGAAAGAAAGAAAGCTGCACAGTATCCTCCTTTGGCTAAAGTTTAAGGACGAAAAGCCGTCTCTCATGACGATGATTAAAAAGTATTTCATGAAAATATTTCCAAACACAGATCTGGAATAAAGCGTATCACAAGGAATGTTCCTCAGTCAGTCATATCTTTTCTTCTCTATCCACTCAGACACACACACACACACACAAACACCTGCACTCTGCAAAATCGTACACTCAAAGGGAATAATATATGATAAGACACTGTGGCCTAACCGGGATTAACCAAACAACTTCTGGTTTAAAATTAAGGGGATAGGATCGAGGTCAACCCAACAATCTTATTCTCCGTTCTTAAACGCTTGCTGAGAAAAAGGCGGTAATGTTTTTCTCATAGCAAGTTTATGCATATATACATAGCTTATATATGTATGTATGTATGTTATCCCATCTTATATATATAATATACTATATATATATATATATCTATATATATATATATATATATATATATATATATAATATAATTCATTTATTAATGTGTGAGCGCGCTTGTGTGTGCATGCGTAAGTGAGGGAGAACTCAAATAGCAATTCTCATCTCCGTGGTCACGACTTACCCTACAGCCATCGGTCAACCCAATTGTGAAAGGGCACCAACTTCAGGCGAGTGTTTTGAGACGTGTGTGGGAGCAACGCCTTCAAACCTCAACTCTTTAAAAACCCTTGACAACCAAAAAGCCATCTCCATGATCCCCTTTAATAACGAGCCTTTTTAAATTAAGGCTTCCGTTGAATCGAAACGAAACCATTTAGAGACTTAATTAAGAAGTGTTTTATGAGGTTTCAAAATTTCGCTAAGGAAAACAGACGCAGAGAAGGATGAGGAGAGTCCTCTGTCGAATGTATTCAGGTCAGGAAAGAGAGAGAGAGAGAGAGAGAGAGAGAGAGAGAGAGAGACTCTTCAGAAGGCATCCACATTGAAAACTTGATGGGAGATTAAGCTACTCGTTATTAACAAGAGGCAAAGTCACATGAATTTGCATTCTGGCTGTTTTCGGAATAAAATAAATAATCTAAATCATAATTTTATTGTTTTCTTGGTGGTAACTTCCGTGAAATTGTCTTTTTTCGACTTTCTACCTCCAATTCCGAGTTGTTGTCATTGCTATGGAATCGTTTCAGATAATAATAATAATAATAATAATAATAATAATAATAATAATAATAATAATAATAATAATAATAATAATATATTATAATATTATTTTATTATCATTCCATCAAAGTGACATAGTCATTCAAGCATTTGTCCGATATTCAACCTAACTTCGGCTGCAGCGTAAAGCCACATTTGGGCTGTTCCTATTTTACGTGTAATATCATTAAGAAGGGGGAGGCCGCCCTGGCTTCATCTCATTTATGGCATTTACCTTCTTCATATTCCTGAGATCACCAAATACTACCTAAAAAAATTATAGTACAGACATTTGTCATTACATGTGCCACACACACACACAATAAATATATATATATATATATATATATATATATATATATATATATATATATATATATATAGAATATCTATAATAAAATAATGCAAGTATATAATTGAAATTATTCCTAATACGTCATAGAAACGAGAGAAGCCACAACACATACTGCAACCAGGAGAAGTAGCGAACGACCACACAGCCTAAGAGTTCAATATTCCATCAGAAATTTGGGAGAGGGACTCTGCACCTGTGGATGTGTCACAAAGATCTCAGGACATATATATCAATTCATTGTGGAAATTCAGCGGCTGGAGTAAATGATTGATGAGAGTGAAGGATATTTTCAAGAATAACAACAGTAACTGGATTAATAATTAACACAGATTAGGGCTGCTATTCAAGAATAATCAGTAACTGGGTTTTTAAAGTAGATCACTATGACTAGAGTTTAAAATAGATCACTCTGACTAGAGATCAAGAACGATAACAGTAATTAGATTAGCAAAGTAGACTTTAGTCACTGGATTATTAAGAATATATCATTACGCTTGCTATCCTAAAACAATAATGGTAACTGGACTAATACAATAATCATTATGATTATTATTTAGGAGCAATAACATTACTTGGTTAACAGAAGAGATTATGATGAATGAGAATGACCAGCAAATGACAGAAAGTGCTACAAAATTGAAATACAGAGCTGAAATAATAAATCATCAGTTACAAGAAAAGTGCCTAAAGCAATTCAATTAACATCTAAAAAAAATGGCAGAGAATTCCAGAAATAAATTTAACTACATCTGATGTTTACGGGAGCCATACAGCAATAGTACGTAACTACAATATGACTATGAACATCCTGATAGAAACTATGAGAATGATCGTAAGCACATTCCATCATGGCCCCCGATTACATACACTCCCAGCAAAGGTGGAGCCAAACACCCGGAAACTAGATACAAACAGGCGACACCGCATAACAGCAGAGGTTCGATTGGCAGCAACGCTGACATTTTTAACAACTGAGAGAGAGAGAGAGAGAGAGAGAGAGAGAGAGAGAGAGAGAGAGAGAGAGAGAGAGAGAGAGAGGGTGGAATTCGAATAAAAATGAAACAAATATTACTAAAATGGTCTAACAGAGAGAGATAATGGAAAAGAAATTAAATAAAGATTACTAAAACGGTCTTAGAGAGAGAGAGAGAGAGAGGAGAGAGAGAGAGAGAAAGAATGTCACTTCAGACCCTGATGTGGAATATCCAGATGTCCAACGATGACTTCGGTAATCCCAGAAATGGCAGTTTGGTGATGAAATGGGTCAATCCTTGATTACTGAAGTTCCAGTTATTTCACACCTGTTCGAGCCTTGCCGCCGGATCCGTGAAAGCTTCGTGTGAGAGTGGACCGGAAGATTAACTCCGCCGTGAAATCAGATCCCAGCGCCTCCCTGAGAGCTTCATGCTCGGATTAGATAGATTAACTGGATCAGATGTTGAAGAATACTCAGCATCTTTCCCAAGATCCCCCTTTACTCAAATATAACAACTTTGGTTGAGGCGGAATAAAGAGCAATTTTCCGTCTTGTCTTCACCCAGTTTTGTATCCAACAGCGTATTTCGTCGATCATAAAAGCTTTGAAATCTCCCAAGCTATACGCTGTGGGACAACAGCTGCGGAAATTCCCACCTTCCTTCTTGATTTAATAATTTTATGCTTACTGGAACGTATGAATCCCAGTTTCTGGAATTTGAAGTCCTCTTTCATTCCCTGTTCAAGGTTGTTGATGGCTGATGAGGCCTCTCTCTCTCTCTCTCTCTCTCTCTCTCTCTCTCTCTCTCTCTCTCTCTCTCTCTCTCTCTCCTTTTCTTTTTACCTAAATTTGTGCGCAATCTTACTGACGGCTGCCATCTGCAGGCGACCGATTTTGTTTCCCAAGAACATCATCTGTCAGATGGAAATGAAAAGTTATTTTTCGAATACTAAGAAACTGGTTCTTTGCATTGTATAGCATTTATCTCTGCTCTTTCATCATCCATTGCCCAACTCCCGTGTGCTTGATTTACCAAATCTACTTTAATAAAATATTCATTTCCTGGAGATATCATATTGCGACATGGACGCGTCGGTTTCTTTTTATGGGATCTACATTTATCAGTAAGTGTCATGGTCCGATATTGAGTTGTTCTGTTTGGAATTACAGGTAAGAATTACATTGTAAGAATATTCAACTGACTTATCTATCATTTTATTATTATTATTATTATTATTATTATTATTATTATTATTATTATTATTATTATTATTATTATTATTATTATTATTATTATTTATATATATATATATATATATATATATATATATATATATATATATATATATACATATATATATACATATATATATATATATATATATATATATAATATATATAATATATAATATGATATATAATATATATATATATATATATATTATATTCTATATATATATATATATAAGTCATCTCACATTACCGTGATTCATATACATACATCGAGCTACTAATGTCCTTTAATATCTAATTCGCTCTACCTCGGAATTAATATATTTTCATATATGTTTAACCGAAGGGGGATTTTTTAGTCGATAAGAGATTTGTCGGCTCAAGGGCGAGAACCATCGACACCAACAGATCCAGGACGCACACTGAAGCCGTAGACCACACCGCCACCGCAAGAGGCTATAAGTTTATGCCGCCTCTCACTATTATTCCTCCAAGCTCTCACCTAATAGCCTCTTGCAGTGGCGGTTTCGTCTAAGGCTTCACTGTGCATCCTGGATTTGTTGGTGTCGATGGCTCGCGCCCGTGAGCCGACAAATCTCTTATCAACTAAAAAATTCCCCTCGGTTAAACATATATGAAAATATATTAAATCCGAGGTAGAGCGAATTAGATATTAGAGGATATTTGTAGCTCGATGTGTGTATATATATATATCATATATATATATATATAGTATATATATATATATATATATATATATATATATATATATGTATATATATGCACGTCTAAATATGTATTGATGGAAAGTGGGAAACTACAATTTTATATCCGTTATACCCATTAAAAATAAAAAAGAACAACCTTTCAGTTCCTATTTGCATGACCCACTTAACAAAGGAAAGGGTGTTCTTACTCATGAATTATAAATGAAAATGTGATGGACAATTCAACTCTGCACTTCCTTCTCTCATATAAATGCAATGTTTATTTATTTGGGGAAAATTAAATGGAAATGAACACGGGTGCAGTTCTTGAGAGAGAGAGAGAGAGAGAGAGAGAGAGAGAGAGAGAGAGAGAGAGAGAGAGAGAGAGTGAGTGGGGGGGGGAAGGGTTGTGGAGAGTTTTTTCCTTTCATATAAATGAGATATAGCTCAAGGAAGATATATTAAGGACTGACACCAAGGTTAATGTATGAAGATATTGCCAGCACACTTGAGGACGACTCCCTTTCCTAATTAGGAGGCTGAATTCAGATGGCGCAGCCACAACACAGAATTTGAGCTTCCAAAAACATCATCCACATTGAAACATTAGAGGTGAATCATTGCACTCCATTTTGACTCACCGTCTGGGACACGAGCAAGATGCCTGCAAGATGAGGGCCACGAAAGTGGACAACTAAATAGAAGTTGACAAGAAGCAAAACTTCCAGGAGACCCGACACATTTCCAAGCTGATCCTTACAGTTTGTGTGTGGAATCAGTAGCCTAAGAAGACTCAAGGATTCACGACTTAGAAACTGAACCAAGGACTCAGAGAAAGACCGCAGTGTTCCACCACTTTAAAAACTCCAAGCAAGAGGAATTTTTGAGTTTTATTACTCTAAGGAAATTCTCACAGTCTGAACGAATTCTGGGGGTCAAATTAATACCTGAGAACATCAAACGTAAGTCCGGCCAATGATAAAATAAATAGATAAATAACTAAATAAAAATAGACACCAAGAAAATCTGCAAGCAAGCTCCCAACCATGTGAAAAATGTTGAGAGGAAAATGGAAACCTCCCACAATGCAACCATCCTCTCAAATGGGATATAGAAGCTTGGACAACGGGGAGACAAGACGATTAAAGTTAAGGGCGACTATTTTGAAAAGAGTAATGCTGTATTTGGTTTCCCTAAAAGTTCTGGAGAGATACCAAGACCTCATTGAATGGCCCTTTTGCTAAGGACAGGTTTTAATATAAATGGTAAATGTAATTACTTAGCCTCTTTTTCTTATAATTACTCTGTACTTTAACTGACCCAGTCAAGAACATTTCAAATGCAAAATTGGACAATAGAATCTAGGCATGTTTTCTCACTCTTTTGCACATAAGGAAGTGTTTACCTGTTCAGTATCTTAAATGCCTGTCTTAATCAAATGTCTATATTCACGTATGTGCACAAACCCTATAAATCACGCCATCACACTCCTAATTGTCAAAAAAAAAAAAAAAAAAAAAAAACACACACACACACACGCACACTTCAAATTCCCAGAGCAACGCAAGATAAAGAGCTCTGCTAATTAAGTAGGTGTCATAAATTTTCTGGGCGGTGTTGTAAAATCGATGAGAGAGAGAGAGAGAGAGAGAGAGAGAGAGAGAGAGAGAGAGAGAGAGAGAGAGAGAGAGAATCACTATATTTTCAAAGCTTTACAGTAATCCTTTTCAATGCCAATATTTTTTCGAAACCGTGATTGCAGATTTTATCTTTTTTTTTTTATTCTCCAGTGAGCGAGAAGGGGCAAGTTGATAAGGGAAAGTTTATACTGATTAATACAATCTAACCCCCCACCCCCCTTCTCTCTCTCTCTCTCCCTCCATTCTCTCTCTCTCTCTCTCTCTCTCTCTCTCTCTCTCTCTCTCTCTCTCTCCTCTCTCCCCCCTCCTCCCCTCTCCCCTCTCCTCCTCTCTCTCTCCCTGTAGCCATGAATCATAATCAAATAAATAACCAAACCAAGTAATAAAATCCAAAATAAGAAAGAAACAAATAGAGAGAGAAATCAGAATATCAGGTAAAAGCAGAAAAGAAACCACCAATGAGATATGCAGAAGGTGTCAGCAAAAATTTCAAACGCATCAGCTCCGAAATTATACTCAAGAGATAATAACGTATTTATTATGCAAGAGGATATTGCAGAAACGAAACGGAGAAAATTGCAGATTCAGACACAAAATGAATAATTATGATGAAGGAAGATCAAATATTATGGAAAAGTTGGATTTTTTTTTTTTTTTTTTTTTTTTTTTTTTTTATTGTCAGAATTTCTGGAAATGAAAAAAAGAACAAACATACCAGAACAGGAAAGAGACATGGGAAAATCCTTATTACTACCAGTATTAAATGAAGGAGAAAACACGCAAACCATATGTGATGAAATGCGCAGGGTTTAGTTACGAGTAACTCAAAAAGAAAAATAGTAGTACTTAGAAGAACTAACCCAAAATGAAAAAGAAAATAGATATAATGAATATAAGGTGAAACCTGGTATTCCCCAAGAGACTGGGAATGATGATCAAATAAAAGGGTTCCAAACTTATAGATCATATAGAAAAATAGGAATCAAGGGGGAACCGCAATATATGGAAAGACAAAAAACAAGGAAAAATATATGAGAAATATAGTAACTCAGAATGTGAACTAATAGCGGTAGAATTTGAATCTGAAAAATTGATGAACATAGTAATATATAGACCTCCTAATACTAAAGAGTTTGACTTAATAATTGAAAAAATTGGATGATATATGTAGAAATCACAAGGACTGGACTATTCTCCTATCTGGTGACTTCAACTTTCCTTCGTAGAATGGAAAGAACGAATAGGATAGTTGTGGTTGTACTTATAATAATAAAAAGAGAGTAATAGTAGTGCAGAAGATAAGAGGCAATTTGAAAAGCTATTAGATATGCTACTAGAATACAACATTCAACAAATAAATCACCTGCCAACAAGAAACAGGAAAATACTTTAGACCTAGTATTTGTGAACGAGATGAATTATGTTAAAGAAATAATAGTTTATAATGCGAATATTTCAGACCATAATGTCATAGAATTAACAGTTCATTCCAAAGCAAGTGAAAATAGAGATAAGCAAGAAATGAAAAAGTGGGAAGGATATGAAAATACAACTTCTACAGTAAAAATATAAAATGGTCAGAAATTAATGAAGAATTAAACAAAGATTGGGATAACATTTTCGTAAGTGATGACATAAGGGTAAATACGGAGATATTATATAAAATATTGGAGAAAATAGTGGAAAAATTATATACCGAAGAAGAAAAAGTAAACATCATTCATGCATACCAAGAGACAGAAGGATCTTGTTCCAGAAAATCAGAAAGTGAAAAAAGGTCTTGCAAAAGAAAAAAAATGCATGGAAAGTTATAGAACTAAAAAGTAAGATAGAAAATGCAGAACAAAAGATTATACAATCAAAAGAAAATGAAAAAACGGGACTTGGAAGAAAAAAACCCTATAAATATCAAGCAAAACCCCAAAACTATTATACTCATATGCGAAGAAGATGAATAAAAGAAGAATAGAAATAGGCCCTCTGAGAATTGAAGGGAGATTAACGAATGAAAAAAAAGGAAATTTGCAACATACTGGCAGAACGATATAAGAGAGAATTCACCCCTAGAATAGATAATGAAGATAATGATATAGAAGTAAGGGATGAAAATAGTGAATATTTAGCTGACATAGATATTAATGAAGCTGATATTGTGCAGGCTATTAATGAAATTAAAAATGGAGCTGCTGCAGGGCCTGATGGAATTCCTGCTATTTTGTTAAAGAAAGTAGTTCATTCTATCGCAAAAAGCCACTTGCAATATTATTAAGACAAAGTGTAGATACAGGCAAGATTTATGATGAGCACAAATTAGCATATTATTACCCTACTTTCAAAAGTGGATCAAGATAGAAGGCAAGTAATTATAGGCCTGTGAGTCTAACATCACATTATGAAAGTGTATGAAAGGTTTTAAGGTAATGAATTAAATATTATGAAACACTTTAATAAAAAAATAATTTGTTTAATAAAGGGACAAACATGGTTTCGTACCCGGAAAAAGTACACAAACCCAAACTGTTAGTCCACCGTGAGAACATATTCAAAAATATGAAAAGCAAAAAAGGAAATGAAACAGATGTGGTTTATTAGACTTTGCAAAAGCTTTTGATAAAGTAGACCATAATATATTAGCGAAGAAAATTAGAAAACACAAATATCGTGGATAAAGTAGGAAGATGGTTAAAAGAATTTCTACACAACAGAAAACAGATAGTTATGCAAACGACGAGAAATCGGATGAAGTCAAGGTAATATCCGGGTGTGCCGCAAGGTACGGTGTTAGCTGCAATACTGTTTGTTATTATGATTGAAGACATAGACAATATGTGAAGGATTCGGTAGTGAGTAGTTTCGCAGATGACACAAGAATAAGTAGAGAAATTACTTGGTGATGAAGATAAGAACGCTCTACAAAGAGACCTTAACAAAGTATATGATTGGGCAGAGGTAAATAGGATGGTATTTAACTCTGATAAATTTGAATCAATAAATTATGGAGACAGAGAAAGAAAGCTATATGCATATAAGGGAACCTAATATGAGACCATCACAAATAAGGAAGCAGTTAAAGACCTGGTGTGATGATGAATAGGAACATGTTATGCAATGATCAAATAGCAAACTCTGTTGGCAAAATGTAAAGCAAAAATGGGAATGTTGTTACGGCACTTCAAAACAAGAAAAGCTGAACACATGATTATGCTTTATAAAACATATGTTCGTAGTCCACTTGAATATTGCAATATGATAGGGTGGTACCCACACTATCAAAAGGATATTGCACAAATAGAGAGGTGTACAAAGTCCTTACAGCTAGAATAGAATAAGTTAAGGATACCTAGACTACTGGGAAAGACTACAATTCTTATTATTATATAGTCTAGTAAGGAGAAGAGAACGCTACATGATAATTCAGGCATGGAAACAGATAGAAGGAATAGCAGAAAATATCATGGAACTAAAAATATCAGAAAGAGCAAGCAGAGGTAGATTAATAGTGCCCAAAAACTATACCCAGGAAAAAAATAAGGAAGCACACAGGACATTAATCCACTACGCACCAGCATCGATAATGCAGCGTCTATTCAATGCGTTGCCAGCTCATCGAGGAATATATCAGGAGTGAGCGTAGATGTGTTTAAGAATAAGCTCGACAAATATCTAAACTGCATCCCAGACCATCCAAGATTGGAAGATGCAAAATATACCGGAAGATGTACTAGCAACTCTCTGGTAGACATTAGAGGTGCCTCACACTGAGGGACCTGGGGCAACCCGAACAAGATGTAAGGTCTGTAAGGTAAGGTCTCTCTCACGTTCGTCCGAATTCGCCTTTCAGCCAGCCGTTTCACATAGCAGTGGGTGGCTCCCGAGAAATTAAAATGCAATGGTCACTACCGCATGCATCCAATAAGCCACGAATCGTGGAGGAATGAGCGTCTATCAACGATAACCTTCCATCCTTCCATCTTCAAGATCTTAAAAAATCTCAATTACTGTAAATTTATCTTTGGATCCCAACTGTGACATCAAGTGTATATTTGTTGCGAAAAAGTATCTGAAGCTCTGGATTAGTGATCTACTTTGTCTTCGGCAATCGTCTAAGGAATGGATGTGTATCAGAATAGTGTAATAGTTTTGCTAGAATTAATAAGCCTCTATACCAAGAACAAATCACTAGTGAGAGAGAGAGAGAGAGAGAGAGAGAGAGAGAGAGAGAGAGAGAGAGAGAGAGAGCACTCGTCTCTTGGAGAGACGCTGAAGACGTCTATATAATTGATTTGAGAACGAGATAGCAATTTAGCCTAAAGCTAATAATTCTTCCGAGTACAAGGTAGCGCTGTAGTGTGTTATTCCATCAATTATTTACACCACTTTGATTACCTGAATTTACTTGGAATTATTGTAAGCTCAATTAATGTCTCTCAGAAGGGACATATTTCAGAAGACTAACACAACTCCAATAACCCAATGGAATCAAGAGCTGCAAGGACTGGAGATCCAATAATCATTTAGATGAATAGATTATCTGGAGTCTTTACAAAACCCTTTGAGAGATGCATTTTAAAGGCAAACATAATTCCAGTATTCCTCAGCACAATTACAAGGAAATATGGTTACCCGAGAGTTAAAAATTCCCTTGACAGTGGATTGGTTGTAAAGGCATATGTTCTGATAATCCCCGTTTTGTAGCTTTCATAACTGACATCAACATTTTTCGAATCTATTACTCAGAAAGTTATTTTACTTCAGATAATTGTTTTCATCCTCAGAAGACGAAAAGAGGAAGTAATTCAGTAAATTTTTTATTAAATCGCTAGATTAAAATGACATTTCCACTGTCAACATATATGCCTATATTAAGAGGCTGTGTATATGTGCGCAATCATTATATTATTAGAGAAAGTAAGGAACAATACTTTTTCCTTACTTGTAAAACTTTGTATTCGTAAAGGATTTACAAATACCATTACAGTTCTTCGAATTATCTAGCGAGAAGAACACGGCAAATTACAAATGAATAACATAACACTAACGTCGTCTAGGAATTCACGAGACAATTCATGAGGTGAAAAAGTTGAAAGAGTAAGTGCTCTCCATCTTTTAATAACTTTTGAGTTATACATCATTGTCGAAAGTTTCGGTATGAAGCTTAAAGTCCTTTCAGAGACATCCAAAATAACTTCGGAAAATATTTAGGAGGCAAATAATAAATATACGGGAGAGTCTGCTATCTGATCAGATAAATGCATACATTCATACACTATATTTTGCATCAAATACAGCTAATTCATCTTTTTTAACATTATGCCATATCCCATAAGAAGTGCCTCCAGAGAAATACAAAAACAACAAAACAGTGACTGACACTTTCAAACTTTAATTGCTGTGATATATATACATTATATAAGTCAGCTCATAGCGCTGCAAAGATATTCCAATAATGAGGGGAACAACGACTGGAATTGGGGATCAGGCTGCAACCTACTCCAACTCAGCAGCGACCTTCAACAGTCGACAAACCACAAAGTTACATACTAATTCCCAACTTGAATTAACATACGCTCATGGGATCGTCCTTCGGCGTTTCACCTTCTGAATCACATAATCACATACACCCCTCCAGAAGGGGGGTCTGGGAAGGGGGAGGGGGGGTGACATGAAAGTGCCACTCCCTAGGTCCTCACAAGTTCGTTTCGGATGACTTTTATGTCCTTATCCAAGCTGAGTATGACCAACCGCAGCCTACTAACAACCTGGTATTAACTAACTGTTAATTCAATAGCGGGAATAGAATTCGGATTTCATCACTAGCGACGGGCTCTCTCTCTCTCTCTCTCTCTCTCTCTCCATATCGCAAAGGCAGTATTGTGCAGTCTCTCTCAGTAAGAGTAAGAGAAAATTATTACTGAGACCCCCCCTCCCATCTCTCTCTTGGATAAGCATGTCCCAGCAGCTAGTCTTTTAAACGCTTCCTATTATTCAAGTGTTCTTCTCTCCTCCTTTACCTTCTGTTAACTATCGGCCATTTCTTCATCTCCCTCTTCATCGCGAGATCTTCCTCTCCCCTCTTCTTCGCGAGATCTTCCTCTCCCCTCTTCTTCGCGAGATCTTTCTCTCCCCTCTTCTTCGCGAGATCTTCCTCTCCCCTCTTCTTCGCGAGATCTATCTCTCACCTCTTCTTCGCGAGATCTTCATCTCCTTCATCGCAAGATCTTCATCTCCTTCTTCATCGCGAGATCTTCATCTTCTTCATCGCGAGATCTTCATCTCCCTCTTCATCGCGAGATCACCAGACACACCAAAGTTTCCTTCTTCTTCCAAATGGGGGAGTTGAGTCGGTCGGTTTTTGTGAAGGGAAAGTATTGAGTGATGAGATCAGGCTCCAGCATCACTTCCCTCGACTGGGAAGGGAAACTCTCCCAGGTGAGGTTTCATGGGAGTATTGAAGGAAGCAATGGAGGACAGGATAAGAATGGTAATAACATTAAAATATTAATAACAACAATCTAAAATTGGTAAATCTTATACTGAAGCTCTTAGAATAATTACCTCAATACAGACGATTATAATAAAAATAATCAAATCTAGTATAACAATAACAACGGTGGTCATCTTGATTATTACAATAAAATCTAAGAAATTGAATAACTTGATCTATTCCGCACCTCTCGGTGGCCTCGATTAAACTCGATTTCAACGAAATATGTTGAATTCAAATCAAACTGGCCATTGAATTAAAGTGTTACATCAATTCCACCTGTAAAATCAAAATTTTTTCAGAATAGTGGAACATCAGTATAATAATTCAAAAATATATTCAATAACCTCCGGATGTATTATATTCTTAATATTGTTCAACAATATTATCTTAACAATCCAGCGTCCACTATCTTTTTCGAATTATGAGCGTCAACTCCATCTACGTTTTCTCCTGAAATCTAAATAAATCTTCTAACTTTTTCATTCAACCACACCTCTGAAAATTACTTCCCAACCCTCCAGCCCCAAACCGCATCCACACCCCCACTCCCCCCAAAAAATAACCGTAGCTCCTCCGATCTTCCCCAAATCTGCAGGTCATGAACCCTGTCACACAAAACTTGACCGATAGGAATTCTCTCTAAAGGTGAATGTTTCTTTCTATCCTTTCTCTCTTCTTCTCTTATCAAATGATCTGAGAAATTTACCATCATTTGCATTATTATGCGCTTAATTTAATTTGGAAAAAATTTCTACATTATTGTCAGGCATTTATTTCAAGAGTTATTTAACAGAGACTCTACAATGTGTAAAGGAAAAGAAATACACACATTAATGAAGGCAATGGTACAAGTTCTCCACTTTCTACACCGCTTATCATGAATCACGTTATTCCTCCTTCACTCCGTTCGACAATCAGGCCTTCAGCCAGTCCTGCTCTACTTTATAATCTATTGCTCTACCTTTGAAATCCTTCAATAATTTTCGACATATTAGCGCCATTAAAGAAATATGAGCGCAAATATTTGCAAAAGAATAATGAACTTCTGAATGTATTAAATAAGTATGATAAATTCTTACATGAAGCAGAGGATAAATAAATAGTACGAAGTCTGCCTACACAACGTACGATAAACTTCATGAATTATATAGACACAAACACAAAAGAAAAAAACAAAACAATTTCCAGTCCACAAAAAGAACAAATCTGATGAGGCTTACAGAATCACAAACGCCCCACTCACTCCCAGACCTCCGCTAAAAAATCAGCAGGAATTCACCAATGAAAGAATATTTCATTTAAAGAAAACTTTAAATTTTTCAATTGCATTTGGCGACAGCCGAAAGGTCTCGCTCGATTGAAAAGCGATAATCTGACGTGTATGTGAATGAAATTCTGCTTTTCCTTCATGCATGCAAAGTCGTTTCATTGTGAATACTTCGCTGTGGATCAGCTGAAGGTAACATGGACACGATTTAAATAAAAAAAAATTTCTTTATTAATAACACCAAAATATGCAGAGAGAGAGAGAGAGAGAGAGAGAGAGAGAGAGAGAGAGAGAGAGAGAGAGAGAGAGAGAGATTATCTGGGCCGAAAAATTTAAGGCACAGATAAACAGTCATTTTTGAGAGAGAGAGAGAGAGAGAGAGAGAGAGAATCGTTCCATGATGAACCCCCAACAACAACCCCCCTCCCCACACAAAATAAAAGAAAGAAAAAAGAAAGAAAATCTTTCCCACGCCATAAGAGTCCAGACATTGCAAATCCCATTCCAGAGGAAGGATCCGGAAGTCGGATAGATAACCCAGCGGTTGACCCTTCAATAAGGACCTTTATGGATTGGGTCGTTCTTCCGGAAGTTGTCCAATTTAGGAAAGTCGGCCCCTTGCGGAATGAGTTTGGGCATCTGGCCCTTAATTGGATGACCTCATTAAGAACCACCCTCTGGACCAAAGCCGAGATGTTTAGGAGTAAACGCTATCTGGTTTCTTGGTGAATATCCATTTTTATTTTGTGTATTTTGCATTGATTTTAAAAGAGAAAATGTGTTTATCTCGGTAACTTTCCCTATCCTAATTCATTATCATCATTTTATACGCAACTCCAATTTAGTGGCTAGGTACAATTTATATTGATCATCTTCATAGATTATTATAGTAAACCATAATGATAGCAATCTTCATAGATTTATACATGAAATCTGCATTTATAACCATTTTATAGTTTGTTTATTATATCCTTTAAGACTCAGGTACCGAATAACTTGGAAAACTACGAAGACAGGACTTCAAAAGAGAGCTGTCGATATAACCATGGAGGAGCACTGGAAGCTCCAAGGCACCTCTCACTGACCACAAGAGCAAGAGAAATACATTAACACCGAGGCAGAACAAAACCCGTTGAATTTGGCAGGAATTGAGTATTTGAGCATTGAATGCTAAAGTGATATTTATACACACATAACATGCAACACATATACATATACTATATATATTTCCTATTGAAGTCAATGGCATTTTCTGAAGCTACTATCTTCTTACCTGGACTCAATTAGTTTATTTCTTCTTTTTATCTACTGGTAACACTGAAGTACTGAAAAAAAAAATGGACTTCTAAAATATTTGGCATGTGTTATACAATCCAATACTTACAATAGTTATGCGGTTCTTTTTAATTTAAAAAAAAAAAAATATACTAAGAGGTCTGTGCAAAGAGGTGATGAAGACAGCCTCTTCGTTTCCAATAATTTTCACACTCCGATCGAAGATGTCAGTTTAAAAATGCGACCCTAAAAAACTTCTTTGCCTCAAAAAAAAAAAAAAAAAAAAAAAAAAAACAAAAAAAAAAAAAAAACATATCAAGGGGGGGGTTCCTTGATGGTCGAATGCCCTCTGACTGCTGCGATTGGATAATGTCTTGCTCTCCAGATGCTAAAGAAGGCACATTTACTTTTTAATTATATGGGGATTTCGAAGTAGTAAATAGTAACCGGCCTACTTCATGAAGTATAGACGTTCCCTTTAAGAAACATGAGTATTTACAAATGTATGATTTCATAATAAAAATACATGAATATATTTAAAAGGTTTTATGTTATCGTTTTGTCACGTTCACAACATACGGTTTTATTTCTTAAAATAAGAGAATATATTTACAGGTTTGTATGTATGTTTCATGAGACATATTTGCATGAAAATTGCATATTTGTCATTAGCAAATATTCCTGTTCCTGGTCCATAACTTTTCTTGTTGTGACACCAGTACATCATAAAATGTTCAGTTAGAACTATATCCACCGAATCTTGCAAATTCTCTCATTGGAGCACAAAGCTTTCATTCCTTCCCCAAAGTGTATTCCCGCTCGTTTTAATTACCTCTTCTCTCTCTCTCTCTCTCTCTCTCTCTCTCTTTCTCTCTATCTCTCATCTCTCTCTCTCTCTCTCTCTCCTTGCGAAATTACTAAAAAGAAAAAAAATTACTCCCGCTGGGTATCAATCAGCATATCAGTTGATACCACATTAATATTCATGTATGAAACTGAGTGAAGTTTCCAAACCCTGGAGAGAGAGAGAGAGAGAGAGAGAGAGAGAGAGAGAGAGAGAGAGAGAGAGAGAGGAGTTAATGGGCGATACTTAATGGAACAATTTAATATGTGAATAAAATAAAAAATTAAGTAAGGGAAAGGTGAAAACCGTTTTTAGAAAGGGCAAAAACGGGACAAAATATCATGACGCCAGTACTGAGACATTTGTTATAGTTTTGAACAACAACAAGAACAACAACAACAACATAATAATAATAATAATAAACCATTTTGAAAAGTCCGAGACAGAATAATATGATACTGGGATAGAAATAACAAATTTTGTTTGGCTTTAGATAATAATAATAATAATAATAATAATAATAATAATAATAATAATAATAATAATTTAATAATAATAATCTTTC
>NC_061105.1:24804970-24812470 GCF_015104395.2 Macrobrachium nipponense
AGAAAAAACAGAGAATTTAACATTTTGATGGTGATTGGAGTAGTAATGAACAAAAGAGGCAATATTAGTTGATTTTCGACAGACCGGCAAATCTCTTTCACAGCGTCTCAAGCAACATCAATATTCTGTGAGAACTGGGCAAATATCGAATGCATTATTCGTACATATGAGAGATTTAGACCATCCTATTATCTGGAGTCAAGCAAGAGCCTTAGTCCCATGTAATGACACAGTTAATAGGAATATCATTGAATCTTGTTTTATCAAGTCAAATAATAGAAATGTTCTAAATTTAAGTCTTGGTTTATTTAAACTTGATGCTTTCATAATGAAAAAAGTTGTAGATAAATATAAGCCACAAAATTAATATATTCATTTTTTACATGTTTTGGACTGTAAAGATACTTTGTAATTTCAGTTAGGGTCAGAATCTGTTTAAGTTTGTGACCTTGTGATATCCGATAATCCTGGATTATCCCTTTTAATTTTTACCCTTTTGGTAATTAACCATCTGGTATTCCTGATCTTGTTTGTATCTGAGACCTTCCTCCCCAATTGTACTTTAGTAGCTCCTTGACGATGTCTGAGTAAAGACGAAAGCGCTTGGATTTCTGACTATCATTTTCCCGTGGTATTCGCTTATATATATATATATATATATTATATATATATATATATATATATATATATATATATTTGTGTGTGTGTGTGTGTGTTTATGTATGAAGACTGCCTAGACCCCATGACAGGGAAAGTTGTGCAATTCAGCCATGATTCGAGTAAGAAAAGGCATAATGGTATTCCCGTTGTAAACAATGGACAAATTATCCTATCAAGGAAACAGAAATCGGCATCGAATCCGTCATTCATCAACTACATTCTAAGGATAGATGTAAGCGAATGACACAGACTGAAGTTTGCATAAACCTTAGCTCATGACGAAGCCGAGAAGTAAATCAAGTGTTACCTGTCAAAAGGCAATCTCTAAATTAAACTGTGTTCTGACGGATGATGCCTTGTAAAGCACAGCCTACATATCTGGGCGGACGTATTTCTTCTGAAATGTCAACAAAACTTTTCGGACACATTTTTGTGGCAAAAAATGCACTTCTGTATATTGCTGCGCTATCACAACACAGCCAACTCAAGAAGGACAACTGTTTGTCGTTCTGAAAAAAAAAAACCAACAAGGCCAAATCAAATGGCCGACATTCTAAGAAAAATGTGAAACGGCAGCTGGTTGTCACTGAAAAGGAGAAAGATGTTCTAATTATCTCGAACTTTTCCCCATCAAATTCTTTTCTATAAAATAATCTGTGCTCGTTGTTCAGCAGGTTCGATCCCCAAGCAAGCCATTAAATCTAATTGTACTACTGTTGACGTAGGTAGTCCATAGGTAGGTGGCAATGATCCGACTGTAGTGGGTCTAAACCGCGTTAAGGAAAAAATCTGAACCATAGAACCACTACCTGAAGCCATCCCCCGTGTGAGGAGAAAGCGAAAGGTAAAAAGGCACATTCATCTGTATATGAATAGTTTTTAGCATTAAACTGGTAAATGGTGGATGAAAGGTCCTGTGCAGAAAACCTCCATAGCGCTAGCCGCTCCAAATACCTAAACATAAGACTTACAGCAGAGCACCGAACCCCATATACACACTGCACCACTCACCTCCTCCTGGCAAAACTCTTGAGAGCCTAATCACTCATAACTGACATGAAAATATAACATTTTAAATTTGTATTTATTTCTATTAAAAAAAATCGTGCGAGGGAAACAAGACCCAACTGAACCCATCATCTGTTAACTCATCTAACTGGTCCCCTTCAATACTCTTCTTCATCTACAAACGAAAGCATCATCTCTCAGTTAAAGGTCCCACAATTACCGAGTTCGATACTTAACGTCCTAGTGCGTGGAATACATTTATTTTTTTACATCTAATTGATTTTATTCCCCCCCCCCCTCCCCCCCCCCACCCCCCCCCCCACCCGGCCCGGAATTCCTGGGCACTGATGAGCAGTTTCTTATTAAGAAGGGGGGGGGGAGAGAAGATGGAGAAGAGGAGGAGACTTAGAGAAGAGAGAGAGAGAGAGAGAGAGATTGGAGAGAGAGACAGCGAGGAGAGAGAGAGAGAGAGAGAGCAGTAAAAACATACAAATCATCGGTTATAGAAGCTTGATCTCGCGGGAAACTCTCATCACTGTTCAATTTTGATCTTACCTCATCCTTTATCAACACACTTTCCCCTTCAGAAGTTTTCTTCAATCGCACCTTACCTGGAAAGAGAAAAAATGCAATATTAATTCGACGTAATTTGTTTTTCATTTCATGACTTATATGATGCAAACAAAATTACTAGTGCTCTCTCTCTCTCTCTCTCTCTCTCTCTCATGGATCTTCCAAGAACGTGTGGAAAATATGTGACCTTATTTGGAACTGTCTTAAACCTTTCCCAACCGTTTTCCTCCGACGGTTCTTTTTGAATTTATCTATTTATACTGATCTCTCTCTCTCTCTCTCTCTCTCTCTCTCTCTCTCTCTCTCTCTCTCCTCTCTCTCAGGAAAGAATAAATGAGCAACTCAATTTGTGAAAACGTGTCCAAATCTGACAGTTACTCGTCGACCCTTGAATATCTATAGCCCGTTCATTCAAAAACACTCGATGTAACACGAATCTTAAAATGCAGAAACGAATCCACATTCATGTAAATGGGCAAATATATTCTCCAATAAAACCTGGTAGACTACGGAGAACTTTCCAGAATGTCAACGATTTTCCAGTCCTACAAATTCTCGAAAACGCTCTTCGGAGTTTTATTTTCAAACTTATTTGTACAGTTACATAACTGCGGATTTGATTCTTCAATAGTCCGTTCGTGGATTTTCTTCTACTGCGACATTAAAATATATTTCATTGTATAAATAGTACGCATTATATATATATATATAAATATATATATATATATATATATATATATAATACAAATGCATATATATACATACAATAATATATTTTTATATATATATATATATACACACATATATACATACATATATATATATATATATATATATATATATATATATG
The DNA here is from genome assembly GCF_015104395.2 of Macrobrachium nipponense. Taxonomy (NCBI): domain Eukaryota; kingdom Metazoa; phylum Arthropoda; class Malacostraca; order Decapoda; family Palaemonidae; genus Macrobrachium; species Macrobrachium nipponense. Next base: position 24,808,062 of record NC_061105.1, read on the forward strand.
TATATTATATATATATATTAATATATTAAGATATATATATATATATATATATATATATATATATATATATATAATAGTGTATAATTAATATATTGAATATAATAATATATATTATGTGTGTTCGGTGTTGGGTATATATATAATATAAATATATATGTGTGTGTTGTATACATACGTGTGTATATATATTCTATATATATATATATATATATATATATATATATATATATAGATATATATATATATATATATATATATGAAAATAGTTTAAATGAAGTAAGATATATATAAGTGGATAACTCAAACACAGTGCCTCGTATTCCTCAACTCACAAAACCTACCGTAATAAAATAGGACTACGATCCTCCACTTGCAAAAAATGTTTCGCATCAAAAGATGAGCTTTGCTGAAACCATGGAAGCAACTGCATTCAATGCTCAAATGTTTTAAAGGGAAGCGTGTCTCAATCTGCCTGGGGGGTCAGTGGCGTCTATGGACTGGTGGGAAATTTGATGGCGCTGTACAAAGTTGTCCCCAAAGTGAAATAATGGGGATTTTGAATATGTGATTCAGGACACATTTCAACATCAAATGACACCAAGATAGCTTATGTAGGAATTTGTTCCCACTTCCATCCTCCCCCTACCAGTCTATTAAACACACACACACACACACATATATAAGCACACACTGATTTACAATTATAAATTGAAACCTTGCAGGTATCAGACTTCATGTCCAGAATTTCTGAAATGAGCTTTTTATATAAGAAGTAATGTGGACGATAAGTCTTTCATCATTTCTGGTAATTCAAAAGATTAAACTTCATTATGAATGTAGATAATTTCGAAGTAAAAGACAACATAAATGACAACGATTTTTTTTATCTGCTGTTCATTTAAATGGATTAAATTGTACATAAATAAATCCCTGGTGGACTTAACCGTTGAATGATAAAGATGACGACATTGCCTTGTTGTCTTCTGGAATGAAACTTCAATACATTTGTTACATGCAACTGCTCACCAGCAGTAAATGTATCTTGGGCAAGGCGAAATGTATGAAGACACACGCATTCATACATTCCCGGGAAGGGAGACTCACTCATTTCTGTCAGCTTCAACTTATTTACATGTAAATGAAATGGTGAAACGACCCGTCAATTTTGTTTACATTTTCCAAGCAAATTAGATCTATGCAAATTAGGTCAATAAATTTTGAGCTCTGAAATCAGGTGTCCCTGAATATGAAGCTTTTGAGATTTAAAAAAATAATTTTTAAATGCTACTGAGATGCAATATTTTGTTGCATTTCTTTATTCTTCTCTTTTCTAAGTATTTGTTTTTTTACTTACCATATGACATGGATTAGTTCTGAAACTAATTAATAAGACTATGTATATGATTATGTTTATTCTCATCTGATTTCCTTCCGTTTCTGTGCTTTAGCAAAGTATTCTTCATGGCCAGTTTTAGTCGATTTGTAATTTGTCTGTTTGTTTTCCTTCTTCTTAGAGCCACAAACTTTAAAGGGTTAAAATACGAATGGATCCACAACACAAGATAAGTGACCGAACCATTAAACAAAGTAATAAGACATAAAAAAAAGTGTTTCATTACACCTTTCTCTAATAGTCAAAGGATGACGCTAATGAGACTCGTCTTTTCTTTGTACTTCTGTTGAATTTCACTTTATTCTCTTTCTTTTACTACAGTTATTCATTCCCTCTCTCCACCTTTTCAGACCCACTGAAAAAGGAACGCTCCTTTTGTAAGATAAAACTATTAAATGATTTGTATATATAATTGCATTTTAAAAGATAAACTAACGTAGGGAGAGGATTTCATTCTATTAGAAGGATAAATGCATTATAGCACTGCCCTTGAGGAAGAAAAAGATCTCAATTTACGGCATATATAATTCGATCCCTCGGTCAGAAAAAGTATTTGGTGACAATTTTGTGAGCGCAGCATCACAGGTTGCCAAAAAGAAAGAAAGACAAAAAAATCCTTGTGAGGGAACCTACATAAGTAAGAAATTAGATCTCCGACCTGATCGGGTGACGGTCTACGAACCAACTTGGATGGCAAAATGCTTGTCGTTAGGTTTCGTTTGGGGTGTGTGCGCGCGCCCGCGCGTGAGTGTGTGTGTGTGTGTGTGTGTAAAGCAAGCAGACACATTCTTTCTCAATGCTGCAAAGGCAAATAATAATGCATGGTGTATCTCTACCCACACTTTGAACATTTGTGCGGCAGAACCTAACAGTCAGTCATTTCTCAGTCTGTCAGTTTGTCTGTCTCTTAAAAGATTCCCCATTATTCGTTCATTTATTCCACATATTTTACCATTCTTCTTTTTCTCTTTTTCCTCCTATTCGTTGTTGGATTAACCGAGACGTTCTCTTCTTCCTTTTCCTAACTACGAAGTTGGAACCCAAAAGGATTAGTTGAGTCTTTTTACAGACTCGAAAATAGGAAAATAGGTAGGGAAATATCAGAGCAAAATAAAATCGACGGAAGTTGTTATATGAAGTTTCTGAATTTTAAAGGGATGTTTGACTTTCAGACTGAGACGTCGTTTTTGTACGGAGCAAAATGAGAAAGAGAGAGAGAGAGAGAGAGAGAGAGAGAGAGAGAGAGAGAGAGAGAGAGAGAGAGAGAGAGCAATTTTCCTTTCATTAAAACTGAAATCGAAGCGTAAAAGCAATCCTAAAGCGCATTATTTTTCGAGTGTCATTTTCCACTCACTCTCTGATGTCAAAGTTAAGCTTTATTTTTCATTACCTTTTAACTCAAAGGAAGGTGCTGATTCCCATGGGACAGACTATTTTCTTTCAAGTTAATTTCAAAGGTCTGACTAACTACGAAGACTGAACGAGGATCACTGGGAATCTATCTCAGAAATAACCAGTCACGACCCGTGAAAGAAAACTTTGGCTGACCGGCGGAAATTTTACGGTAAAAAAAAAAAAAAAAAAAAAAAAAAAAAACTTAAATCTAAAACCAAGGAATCCTTTAAACCAAATATTCTTCACACTTAATTAAAACTTTCAAGACAAAAATCTCAAATACATAATAAAAAAAAAAAACTGACAACACAGACCCGTACTTGGAGAAGCAGAACAGGTCCGACAGCAACAGTTAGCAATGAGAGAAAACATCATCCCACCCACAAAGAAATAATGTTTGTTGGTATCTTCTGTTGAAGGAAAACAAAACAGAAACTCGCTGTACCAGCCAAACCTGCATCACAAAGCAAACACGAAGCAATTATATACAAGTAAACAATAAATACGAAAATCCGTGAAGAAACCAAAAATCTTCCAAAGAAACAATATTTTAAAGAGAAGGAACTCATAAATAACATCCATCTGAAGTATTTTTGAAAGTAGATGAAATATAAAAAAACGCTATAAAAGAAACAAAGATTAGCATGAAGAACGAAGTCATAATTAATATCCCATCCGCATACACTGTCAACTGTCTTTGAAACTAGCAGGCAAAAAGAAAGAAATGAACTCGATTCCAAAGGAACAATTTCGGAAAATAATGGAAATATCAAAGGGTACTTAAATCATCCCTGCACCCATTAGAGCAATCAAAACATTCTCTCTCTCTCTCTCTCTCTCTCTCTCTCTCTCTCTCTCTCTCTCTCTCTCTCTCTCTCTCTCTCTCTCTCTCTCTCTTTCAAAACATATGGAATTCACCGACGAATTAATAACATTTTGCAAAATACAAAAATTCGCATAGTAGACGCGAAATCAGCCCCGACTTCTGTTGATGGCTGAGTGGATTCAGTCATTATCACCTTACCTCCAAAATCGAAGGGCACAGGTCCAAATTCTGATCAGGGTATGGCAATTTTGGGAATAACTTATTAATAGGGCATAGTGATTTCAACATCATGGATTCTTTGTGTTAATACATAATATATATATATATATATATTATATAATATATATATATATATATATATATAGATATATATATATATATGAGAGAGAGAGAGAGAGAGAGAGAGAGAGAGAGAGAGAGAGAATCATATTTATTACGAATCGGATGTCTTCTGCTTTTCAGCCTCATTAAAACCAGATGGTATATGAACCTATAAATTCTGCATGCATACACCTCCAATGACCATAACGGCAATCCCGGGAATGAAATATTTGCAGCGGAAACAGGGACCACAATTAGACTAATAATATTTGTCGGCTGCGCTTCCTTTCCTTTGCCCAGTTCTGAGAACTGGGACTTGATGCAGCGGAGTCAGAATCTGAAAGTAGGTATGCTAGACACGACTGACTCATTATTGAGTTGGTGATGTATCTCTTTCTGCAAAGGTGAAGCTTAACTGGAAAGGAGGATAAAGTGATTATAGTAGCCGTGTCTCTCTGCCTTTGCGAACATTTA
>NC_061105.1:24817470-24827470 GCF_015104395.2 Macrobrachium nipponense
CCTCGGAGTTTGTCTCCCGACACCTTCATTTTCAACTGATGGATATTTCATCTTGGTTGGTTGGGGGGGGGGGGGGGGGGGGGGGGGCGGCGGTGGCGGTGAAGATCCTTTCTTTCACCACCATGGCGAAGGAAAAATATCTTTCTGGCATTTACCTTCACTGAAGGAAAAAATACTTCGGGTTGTCATGTTGTCTGAGAAAAAAAAATTTATCTTTTATAAAAAAAAAAAAAAAAAAAAAAAAAAAAAAAAAAGCACTCTGAATCTTAGGGAGAAAGACAAGAATTTCCAGCAATTTCCATTTTAGAAAAAAAAAAACTATCAGAAGGTACTAAATCTCTATTCTCCATTTTGGAACGAAATAAATTTCTGTAATCTCCATCTTGCAGACAAACAAATTCCTGCAATCTTCCTCGTGGCGGAGAGTAGTTTTTTAATCTCAAGCAGAGAGAGAAAACAAAAACGCTGCCTCTCCATCTAGGTCGAGAAAAGGAAAACCTACTACTCCCATTTTGAGAAAAAGGAATCCATGAATCCTGAATCTTGGTGACAAAGAAATTCCATCTCGTTGACTAAATGTGATACATTTCCTTATTGACAAGGTGCTAATGCCATTCGAAATGCTAATTTATATTCTTTTTAACAATAACTTCCCAGCGACGGAAGAAAAAAGAGAAGTCTAGTAATCATGCAAGGTGTCGTTGTAGGTTCAGGTAAAATGACCTCAGCACTGATTACATCACAGCTGGGCGCTTTCCGTTCCTGAATATTCTTCTCCCAAGATTCCACTTCAGAAACCTTGAATTCATTCATTCGCTCATTCAGGTCATCTGCTGCTGGCATATTAAACATATCAATTATCAGTGGCGTTGAAAAATCTTCCCCATAGTCTTGTCTTTCTTCTTCTGATGTTATTACTGACTCATCCCTCCTTTTGATACATACAAAAATGCATGCATACATACATACACATATACATACACATCAGAGTGAAGGTGGACCACTGAAACGTATTAAATTCAGCACAATTCTTTATTCCCAATATTATTACATCATCAGGGAATCTACTGCAAAGAAGACAGAATTATGCTGAATTCAGTATGTTTCCAATTTCCATGGTCCACCTAGTACCAATGTGTCCCACTGGCCGTCGCCTACCTCAGTTTTTTTCATACATACATACATACATACATACATACACACATATGTATAGATATATAATATCATATATATATATATATATATATATATATATATATATATATATATATATATATATATACACATACTATATCATACATACATACATATATATATATATATATATATATATAATATATATGATGTATGTATGTATGTATATATATATATATATATATATATATATATATAATATATATATATATATATATACATAAATAAATCATAAATTTTATATTTACAAATGAGCTAAGTTTATAAGAAACCGAAAAACTAGAACAGAATTTTCACTCATGAACCAGCTGTTAAACAAAGAAATTTATTCATTTATAATCTTATTTTATTTTCTAATAATTGATCTCTTCTTTCTGTATCTACCAAAACCTTCTGTCATTTCTGTCATTTCTGAAGCTTTTGAATTGTTGGAGGATTCTCTATTTTAGCATAAGTAGTTTCATCATCTAGTAGCCTGTACATTTTAACCCTATATTCTGAACTATTATCATGCATAGTTCAGAATATAGGGTTAAAGTGTACAGGCTACTAGATAATGAAACTACTTATGCTAAAATAGAGAATCCTCCAACAATTCAAAAGCTTCAGAATACCTTTAATCAGAATGTGAAGAAAATAATCAGTAGACTAGGTAATGGGAAGGACATGCTATGCAATAAATTATTCTCAAGTAAATTACCTGAACTTGCGTATATATATATGGCAGCCCCAAAATACACAAGGAGGGCAGCCCACTACGCCCTATTGTTTCTAGTAGGAAATCTCCTAACAAAAACTTAGCTGTGTGGTTAGCTGGAGAACTAAGAATATACTTAGGTATATTTTCAGAATCCCATATTAAACATTCAGTAGATTTCATAGACAAAGTTAAGAAAAAGAATATAAAGGGACACATGGTTAGTTTTGATGTAGCATTATTCACCAATATCCCCTTAGATAAAGTATTAGAATTTCTTCAGACAAAACATAATGAGGGTATTTTCAATCCAAACATCGAAATAGGCGTCTTCCTTGAGTTGATTAAATTGTGTGTCAGTGATACTTATTTCACGTTTGAAGGACAAGTTTACAAACAGAAATATGGAGTAGCTATGGGGTCCTCATTATCACCTATACTCGCTAACATCTATATGGAATATTTCGAAACTAACGTAGTTCCTAATATTAATGTCCCTAACTTAAAACTGCAAGGATGGTGGAGATATGTGGATGATATTTTTGCTATTCTGCAAGGTGATGAAAATGAAATAGAAACTTTTCTAGATGAACTCAATAAGTTTGATAACTATATCCAGTTCACTTTAGAGAAAAGCAACAATAATAAACTGCCCTTTTTAGACATACTCATAGAAAGAAAAGAAACAGGATATGAATTCAGCACATATAGAAAGCCCACACATACAAACTCATATATCCATTTCTTCTCTTTTCACAGTCATGATAGAAAAATAGAAGTTCTAACAGGTTAATTTCTTAGGGCAATGAGAACGTGTGACCCTTGCAAGATAAAACAAGAAATAAATTACATCGGTAAAAGCTTCGATGCATTAGCATACTCGGAATGGTTCAGAAAACGGGTACTCAACAAAGCTAGAAAATTTTTTTACAAAGCAAATGTAGAAAGTACATGGAATAAAGAAAACAAGAAAAAAGTTGCCCTCCCTTATATGCCTAAAATGAAACAAATCACTTCAAAAATGAAAGAAAGTAAATATAAATTTGTATATACCTTTGATAATACCGTAAAAAACAAAGTTTGTAAAAATAAATTGGAAGGAGAAGACAGTAATACAGATGATGTAGCGGGGGTATACATAATCAACTGCAACAATTGTGGAGACAGATATGTGGGGGAATCAGGTAGGGGAATAAGGACGAGACTCCAAGAACATAGAAGGGCAGTACAACTTAAATCTCAGGGGAGTGCTATGGCTAGGCATCGTTGGGAAAATGAGTGTAGGATGGATTTCAAAAACAGTAGGCTTATATACAAAAGCAACAAAATTAGTCACAGGAGGGTAGTAGAGGGTGCAGTCATCAGAGAGATTAAAGTAATAGAAGGAAACAAAGGTTTTACCTCTGAAGATCCCATAAGCCGAGCTTTGATACTAAAAGAAGCTAAGATTGACCCTGCTGACCTGGAGATTAGGTTTCCTGCCCAACAGACTTTTGGTGACCACACCCTTACCTCAAGGATTAATCCCATTGACAATCAGCTCAGGATATCAGAGCGACAAGAGGGGATTGGCAACTCTCAAGGAAACCAGAACAGCCATCACATAAATGACAGCTCAACGAGAAGAAGTTCCAGAAGACTGCTGGGCCTTGACCCAGGCTAACATCCCAAACATCTCTTGAAAATGGGCCACAGACAGGGCCTGAAAGTACTCGAGTGTATATTAAAACTAAATGTTAATACTTAGAAGTAAACAAGTTACAAAGTGATTTTGTGGGTTTCTTTTTCAATAACCAGGTACTTAAACAAACTGTGCCCTAAGTACGAAGGGTGTCCCAGACCCAGGAATAAAAGGGTCTCTTGTGCTAACAAGTACAAATGGTAAGTGAAATAACCAGATACTTGGCAATTTGGGTTAACAAATATTAATGGTGTCCATACACAGATCTTTGGCTACTTCGTGCATCAAGTATTAATGGTGTCCAGACCCAGACACTCTAAGCCACTTCATCACACATTTCTTCCTGATGAATACCGTATTCTTTGGCGGCTTGAATTTCAAGTCAATGGCCCTTTTCAGCTTGTTCCATTTGAATAGGGATACTTTATATATATATATATTAAATATATATATATATATATATATATATATATATATATATAAAGAGAAAAAAAAACAGAGAGGAGAGAGAGAGCATTAATATTTTGTATCACCCTATTTAAATAATGTAATCTGACAAAATTGATTTTGTCTGAATGATTACAAGGTCGAGAATCATTAGAACAGTATGATTAGAACTAATAAGGATAACACGACATTTCAAAGAACTTTACAAAAAGACGTTTTTTTAATGCACTTAATTACCCAGTAAGTTAAAAAAAAAAAAAAAAAAAAAAAAAAGCCATAATTGCTTAGAGTTAACGAGAGCTGTTTTTTTTATAATTTCCTTTTTTTATTGTTTCAGGCAGACTTACAAGGGATGGAGAATCGGATGGCCACACTGAACATTGAGCAAAATAAAAATAATTCCAAAAAGAAATGAATAGAAGGGAAGAGCACTCTTACAGATTTTAACCCCCCCCCCCCCCCCCCCACAAACCAAGGGCCTACATCTTCCACATAATTTTAAACCAAAACAGTAATACTCACAGCAATCCATTGCTGTTGTCAATAGGTTTAGAAGTAGAATATTTTAGCCTTTTTGGATTCAGGCCACTTGCGCGTTTTGTAGATTAAATTTATATGATCTGATTGAGTACCAAAAATAAAATAAAATCCTTTCACATTTTTATTACGTTTAGGAAACGCTAAAACGGGATTTATGGACAAAAATAAAAATATCATAATAATGGCCTATCGCTTCTTTCTGTTGGATGTCATTTCTCATAACGAAGTCAACAGCATCTGCCGAGCTTCAGAAAGAGTTGGAAAATTTATTTTTTGCAATACGAGAAAAATATTATTTAATAAATATAAAATATATCAATAAAAAAGATAAGGCTATTTTTATTCCCGCAACTTATAAGAAACCATTTTTCATCCGCATGTGTTACAGCGAAGGAGGTTAAACGCTTGAATGACTTCGAAAGATTTGCAGATAAAGGAAGGGAGAGAGAGAGAGAGAGAGAGAGAGAGAGAGAGAGAGAGAGAGAGAGAGGATCAAATAAGAAATAAAAATATTCTTAATTTACACTTTAATGACGATTATAGATTTTTCATTACGGATACTTTACTTCCAAACCCTGTATACCTAGTGTTTCTCTTTAATTTTGCGGCTTCATGATAGAAAAAAAAGCCACACCGTAAAACAAAAGAACCCCCAAATGGGGATAAACAGATGAAAATACTTAAATTTTTCACTAATAAATAAATTTAGTTACATTTTCCTTCAGGAGAGCTACAGAAACCTTTCCAAGAATATGTGTAATATTTTCCTTAATTAAGAACCATCTCTTGCCTTATATATATATATATATATATATATATATATATATATATATATAATATATACACACACAAATACACACACACACCACACACATATATATATATATATATAATATGTATATATATATATATATATATTAGGGCTTGTGCCTTGTATGATAAGGCGCCCTATGAGGTAATGTTAGACTAGCGATAATCTTACGCTAAGTCGGTTGGTATTGCACTTCCATCTTCAATGGAGTGGTCTGGGGGTTTGTAAGATCACTTACGAAGTCGGTATTTATCTTGTTAGTTATTACGACGATGTGTTAAACTCATGGTGAGGAGGTTCTTGTAGAAAACACGAAATATAAAAATATGTGTATTCTTCTGAAGTTTTACATGCTGAAGATCAGATATGATTGTACAAGTCTTCTAATAACGATAGCTTGATCGCTTCTGCCAATGATGATGGCTAATCCTATTCCTCTACATGATAAAGCTTAGGTAAAGAGGTACAGGTCTTCTAATGACGATAGCTAACTCCCTTCTGCCTGTCTACCATCTCTGTTACAAGTTATGAAGGAACAGACAGTAGTTCGAACATATGAACATACATACAAATGACATAGTTTCATACGAACACACAATCAAATGAGACACGCTACAGATCACGTAGGCCGTTTGAATCATAGGTCGGGGTAGTTGTCTCAAGCAGGGAGCTTGGACTAATGTTTATAAACAATTGAATGACTACAGGTGACGGCATGTCAACTTAGCCTACATACTTATTGTATACGTCATCTTTAGCGTCTCTAGTCTGATCACATTCCTGCAAGCAATCTGGTCTTTTATATATATGGACTAACCTTCCATATTTTATTATGTAAACACTTACATTAATATATATATGTATGTATATATATATATCTAATATATATATATATATATATATATATATATATATAACGTTCCATTCATTTATAGCGAAACCTAGACATCACCAATATATGACAACCTTCCAGCTTTAGAGTCCAGCAACTTCTTTTCGACTCTAAACCGATTTTTTTTTTTTTTCTTCTTCACTGGAAATAATTATTCTCTTCTATGTCGACTCTGCTTTATTTGTTTCTTTGTTTTTTTACCTTTTACGCAAATGTCACACCAGTTTCTCTGCTGCAATGGAAATCTTGCGAATTTTCTTTGCATAAATAGCTTAGTATTTATGGTCAAGGCCTTTCTTGTGTTCTCTGAAAATTCCATATTTTCTTCCAACTGGAGGAATCTCTTTTCATTAATGGTCACCTAAGTAAAAGGTATTAGAGCACGGAGACAGCTTAAAATTTGTTTATTCTCTCTCTCTCTCTATCTGTTATCAACTAACCTATAAGTTGCATCGATAAGTCAGTCCTGTCCAAGTAAGAAACGTCATTAAAATTCACTAACCGTAAAAAATACTTCGTGCCCCATACAACATTTGACAGAAACTTCGTCAAAAATTATGTTGAGGATAATAAATATAAGAAATATAAGAAAACAACTTATCAATATAAGCACCGTATTCTTCCTCCCTCTTCACCAGGGTTGTATTGAGACGAAATGGGGATCTTTTCTATGGGACATAAATAATGGGGGGCTCTTCCTGAACGAAAGTCGATATTTAGTTCCGATAACAAAAAAAAAAAAGCTAACAAACGCATAAACACACACTGTCTATCTATACATACATACTCAAAGTTAAAAGCCTCACAGCATCGACTCAAGGAAAACCAGGGGAAGGTGGAGATTTCCCAACCTTGGCAGCTGAAGGGGAGAAACAGCACCCGTGCTCTCTATACTGTGAGAAGAAAATTTGCTTTTGCTTCAAACCACGTAAATACTTTTTGGTTTCCTGCTTCGGTACAGGGCGAACGTTTGCATACAGGTCAACGTTTGGAGTTCTGTCCCTCCAGAACTGAGCTGATTTATTCTCACGCTTGACTGAAGAACGCTTCTGGAATTTATTTATCAGTGAATCCAGACTTCGCGAAGAGATTCAGCAATGTCAGGATTTTATCGCCATTAAAGGGAGACAGGCGTTCAAAGCGACATCGAATTCTACTGACATTCTATAAATATTAAACTCCATAACATATATACAAACAACATTATAAACCAAATGAGATGACGCTCAACTCGAGATGAAGTTCTTTATAAGAACTCAAAAGGTAAGTTTGTCAAGTCTATTAACAATATTTTGCAACAGCATTGATAATTTTCAAACACAGGAACATAATCGCTAATCATTAAAATTGTCAAATTTGACAATAAACATATCCAAATTATAGACTTGATAAACGTATAAAAAAAAATTAGCAAATAGTGTGTTTCGTCCATATGACTCCCAACAGAAGACTACAGGTACACATGAAGATTTTAGATAGAACAAAGAGTAACTGCAAACAATACAAATTCATGCAAATCAAGCCTCAATAGAGTATACTAATCAATCAAAATTTCCAAACAAACAAACAAAGTTAAGAGTTTGCAGGTAACCAAAATATACAGAGATAAAAATCACACAAGTCCTTCTTTTACTCAGAATTTGTCATGTCTGAGAAATACACAGCAATTCCGGCAGTGTAGAGGTCATGAACTAGGAGTACTTTCAGCGTTCCTTCCGTCCATGGCGCTGCAAATACTCATCCTTTACTTTTCCTTCATTCCCGCTTCCTTATTTCCATCTCACTCTCTAACCTCTCTCCGTCTCGCTTATGATATTTTTTATTTATTCTTCCTTTTTGCCTTAGGCACAGAAGAAATGGCCCCAGCGGTTGGGTGCATAACATAAATTTCATAATTTATTCGTACTCTCTTCTTCATTTAAATGATAAAGACACTTTTGTCCGAGCTTTGGGAAGGTATGTAACGCCCTTAGGGTTGAGAATTACGGTCTCGAAACTCTCCGATATTCACGAAAATTGAACGAATAGCTACTTTAAAATATTACCTTGAAACACCAAAAATATCCCCAAAAATTCCTTTGGCTACAGCAGCCCCAACTCCTCTCACTCACCCCAATCCATTCACGACAAAATAAAACCCTTTTATGCGCTCCGAGTTTAACCTCTGACCTCCTCAAAGGGTCACTTTCCCTGGCATTTGGGAGGAATAAAACCTTCTGGGGTAAACGAGTCGCTTCAGGCACATTATATAAAGGAAAACTAAGTTGACTTTTTCTTCTCGTTTACCAGGAAACTAGTGGGCTCTTTCGTGGAAACTGTTCGTGCTACGGAAAATGTAACAATAGGGGAAATGATGGCATTGCACTAAGTCTCTGGTAATCAGAAACATGTCGATGTTAAATACTCTGTTGGTAAAAAAGAAAATGGAAAAAGTGATGGGAACAGGAACATGTATTCATTTATGGAACTTTTGATAGACAAGAATGCAACAAGGATATATTTCAGTATTTCATAGAAATAAAAAGACTGGAGAACGGCTGGTAATTAAGAAACTGCTGACGCTTAGGCAACCGACGAAATTCACAAATCCTCTGCAAAATGGCGTTGTACCCTAAAGGAATTTCCATCACACACAAGACAGTTTGCCTCCTCTTGACATTTGGGCGAGAAGACCGACAAGGGAGAACTGGAAAACAGGGACTCTTCAGCCGTTTCCAAAGAGAGGGAGGATCGTTCAGGAGGAAGGTTAGCGAGACGAACCTACAAGACAGGACAGAGGAACCCAATGTTGCTTCTATGTACACAGCCTTTCATTCTTTTCTAGCATTTTGTCATTCAAGATTTTTACTGACAGACTGGATATAATTTAAAAACCTATCTATACAGTAACATTACTTTCAGAATATTCTGATATGATGTTACTTACATACATACATATACACATACATACATATATACTCGTATACATAGGAACGTACCATCTTCATGGTGTTTTCAATTTTCAATCTCACCTTCTCTTATTAAAGAAAAATTTGTCAATCTTAAAATCACCTAAATCTAACACTAATAACGAATATAATTAAGTCTGTTTCATCTTTTCACACACATCTCTCTCTCTCTCTCTCTCTCTCTCTCCGTGATTGACTGACTGACAGTCTGCCTATCAAGACGGCACAGATATTCCTTCCTAACTGATGCCGAACTAAAGCCAGACACAGGAGAAAATGAAAGAGAATTAAATTGTATGAAGTCTCAAACATTCATGTCTTGTTAATATGGAAGAGATGACCTTCTATAAACTCTAGCATTCGCTGAAACACACACACACACACACACAGAGAGAGAGAGAGAGAGAGAGAGAGAGAGAGAGAGAGAGAGAGAGAGAGAGAGAGAGAGAAATGGTGTGGGAAAAGATGAGACAGACTTCGTTATTTCTGTTATTTCCGATATTAGTGTTGAATAATTTTTTCTTTAATAAGAGGTGAGATAGAAAAATAAAGACACTATGAAGATGGTTCATTCCTATGTATACGAGTATATATGTATGTATGTGTATATGTATGTATGTAACATTGTATCAATATATTCTTAAAGTACTGTTACTGAATAGAGAGGTTTTTGAATTACATCCAGTCTGCCAGTAAAAATCTTGACCGATATAATGCTTAAAAGAATGAAAGGCTGTGTATACATAGAAGCGACATTGGGTTCCTCTGTCCTGTCTTGTAGGTTCGTCTC
>NC_061105.1:24832470-24868521 GCF_015104395.2 Macrobrachium nipponense
CCGAAACTTGAAACTGTTACAGCATCTATGGGTGTTCCCTGTGCACGAACTACACCAGGGAGGCTATGAGACGTATCACTGTTGTTCATAATGACATTTTGATACGCCTCACAAACACTCCTCGCTACCACTCCGCCACACAGATGTTCACAGAAAACTACCTGGACAAATTTGAAAATCATTGTAAGGCGAACAATGTCCAGTCTGATCACCCGACTGTGAAACAGCGGCAATTCGATCATACAAAGCATCGTAAGCAGAGGCAAGAAGATGATCTAAAATGTGGGTAAAATGGGAAAATGAGGCGTTTGTTCCCTAAATGACTTAATTTCTGTTTTTGCAAAATGTCAACTGCAGAATCTGTCACCATTATTGTATTGTTATGATTATTATCATTACTCTTATTTTTTACATTCTTGTTTTAACTGTTCTCAATCTTAGTACGGCTGTGACCATTATTTTGACTACCTTCTTTTATACTAACTCAGCAAATATGGATATTGCCAATTAATCTTTGGTTTTCTTTTTTATCATGATGTCATCTTATGTACTTAGACCGTATATTTTTGTCTATTCTTTGTATATATATTCCATGTATATGGCCTTGAGCTGAAAATAAAAATTATTATTATTATTATTATTATTATTATTATTATTATTATTATTATTATTATTATTATTACTTCATACTTGCATACACACACACACACATATAATAATGTTAAGAGTTTCAGTCTCATATACACAAACATATACTATAAGCAGCATGACATTTTAGGCAATGGTGACTCCTAAAGAACCAGGCAAAGGATGCAGTCCCTTTCCAGGAGTCTCCTCCTTCACCTCTTTAAGGATTAGAAACATCCTACTGGAATGGATTTCCCCTTCCACTGCCCAAAGTTAAATTCAGGTAATTAGGTAATACTGATGACAATTATTTCTCCTGCAAAGCTCATTAATTTTAATATGCAATTACATAAAATTAATTTCAAAATAGTTATGACACCGACAGTCAAAAAAGTTAATATCAGTGCAAGTAGTGTAAGGATGATCAAACCATAATTGAATATCAATATCCTAAAACGATACCTAAAACAATTACACTTCAGACAACCGTTGTAATGTCCACAGTAACCGTTTTCTATTTCGGATTTGCAGTCTGTAAAAATGACTCTGACGACAGATTCTTCCGGGTTCTATTTTAAACGTAACAACCTCCATTGTATCCAGACTCATTTTCTACTCTTTAGGTGTACGTCAAAGAAGACACAAATATTTACGAAATAAAACGATATCACAAAATACATTGTTGTATTTAGTTATTTTACCGTCGTTTTTATGCTGCATAATCAAGCATTTTGGGGCTAAATAAGGCTTTAATTATTTTCTCGTAAAAGAATACTGCACTTTTCTAATTTTTCATACGTTTTTCTCCAGTCTTTCGATTTTTTTTCTTAATCTTGTTTTGATCACATTCTGAACCCTTCTTTTCTATTTTGGTTTCGATTTTGCCTCAATGAGGGTAATACCAGTGACAGAAAAAGCAAAATAGCAGAATTGTGATCCAGCAACAGCTAAATACGAGATGGACTTTCATGCGAAGTGAACAACACCTGCCCAGTTGACAACTGACGCTGTTCCTGATGCTGTTCCTCAGGAGAGCGGAACAGCAGCAAGACCTCATGTTCGCCTTGCAGCTTTAATCAGATGAACACAGGCAGCAATCCCATTGTTCATTACGATGACTTACCGAAGGAGACTTTGAACTTCTCTCCCTATTATTATTATTATTATTATTATTATTATATTATTATTATTATTATTATTTTAAACTCGCACTTCCATTCTACTTAACTTACATTCGATTTTATTTCCGCTACTTTAGTCGTCGGGACGACAACTTAGATCCCTTTTGACCCAGATCTAAAGGAAGGAGAAAGAAACATAAAGGGTAAAAAAGGAAATAAAGAGAGGAGATGGCACCGACTTGCATCCTGGAGGAGGAGGAGGAGGAGGATGAGGGTATAGGGAAGGTCACAGGGAGGGAAATTGATGGGATGGCTGCAAGAAATGCTCCAGACCTCGAACACGTGAATCCAGGGATTCCTTGTCTCTCCGTACAATGAATCACGGATGTGGTGGAATGCCGGGTGTTCCATGGCCTCCAACATTTTAAGTTATAATCACATTCCCATCACCATCTAGTATATATATCGCCATCTTATCACTTTCACGATCGACATCATCACTTTCACATTACTGACTGACCTCCCTCAAGTCATCACAGGTCACCGGAATCATCATCGAATCCAGTTTTCAATTCGGTTCCCTTAATTAAAGAAGCACATTAACAATCCATCATTTGCCACCAATTTCCTATTACTTATTAACGATATAATATCTTGTTTACCTTATCACCCTCGACAGGCAATCAGTGGCCGCAATGAGGCGTGACTTGGTAATTCCATGATTGGACGCCCGTAAAGAATCTCCACAAACAACGGCTGACAATATTTGGACACAGTTAGCATGAAATTTGTATACACTATGTCTTCAGTCACTTAAACAAACGAATGCCGGTCTTGAAACCTAGTGTAACAATTACATTAAACATAGTTCCAGGATTAAACACCATTCAAGAAAACAAACCACCTCTGTGGCAACTTCCCGCCACCCTTCCAGTTTCTTTGGACGTCGAAGATTAGTTCGAAAAAAACTCGCGGAAAAACAAGGGAAAGGAACTTCAGCCGGAAATAAAATGGGCGGAAGTTGTTGTACGAAACTTCGGGAATTTAAGAGGATAACTAATTCTTGGGATAATCTGTGAGGCTTGGTTTTTGTATTGAGGAGTACATTTAGGCAATCGCGCGCGGGCGCAAACACACACACACACGCATACACAATATATATACAGACGAATATGTAAAGCATACATACACATGCATACATACATACATACATACACACACACACAATATATATATATATATATATATATATATATATATATATATATATATATAATGTGTGTGTGTGTGTGTGTCCTACATGTGCACAATTATCTAGAAAATTCCAATGACCTCCTTCTTGTCCTTCATCTGGGACCAGCAACTCCAGATACTGAGTAGAAGGAAATATCAAGTCAACAAGCTTTCCTTCCTTAGGATATATCACCCATAGATATTGTCGAGTAATCTCTGCTAAAATAAAGAATAAAGGAAGATGAAGGAAGCAATCAATATCTTCCAAAAATACAGAAGGCGAGATATTCGTCAGCGACACTGGACGAAAGAAAATCTATTCTGCATAAAATTCTCAAACACAAACATTCAAAAGACTAACAAGAGTGGAAGCATCACACTTTCACATTGAAGGCTGAAACCTCAGCAGAATGTGGATGAAGTCACTTTGATGTTGTTGAGCGACTTTTAAAAGCTAAAACTAACGATCCATTGCCTAGTAATTATTCGTAATTTACATTACACATGCAAGGATTCACGTACAATGAACTGATGCTTGAAGAAAATAAAAAGTAAAAATGAGTTAAAGACGATGCAGCAAAAAACCTTAACGGGGAAACACTACAAAATGCACTCGGAACAATTTTCCATCAGCAAATGGCAGATTTGATGAAGAATAAATGACCTTGGAAACAATAAATTCCGTCTATAGATGGTTCTAGAATTTCGAAATTTTAAGCAAATAGGCTCCTCTCTTTCTAATAATAGCTTCATATTGAGTTATTTTCTAACGGAGCATTTTAATAAGGATGTATAAAGGATATGTGGAAAATAAGAAGAAAAAAGAAGGGAGGTAATTGGATAAGAAGAGGGAAGGAAGACGAACGGTGTACCGTGGAGAGAGAGAGAGAGAGAAGAGAGAGAGGAGAGAGAGAGAGAGAGAGAGAGAGATGGCACGAAAATAGGAAGAGCAAAATAAGAAATGATACTGGGAAAGAATGCAGGTGGAAAAATATAATTATAAAGAGAGAGAGAGAGAGAGAGAGAGAGAGAGAGAGAGAGAGAGAGAGAGAGAGAGAGAGAGCTGTGCTCAAAGCCAGGAAAGAATACTCGTATGTTTTTTTTTTTCTTCCTCAAAAATGTTTGCCCTAGTATCAGGTTTAAAGAGTTTGAATCAAATCTTTACAGTTTTGAGAGGCTACAAGATCACACAAGCCTTTGCATCTGCTTGTAAGTCGCAAATATTTTATTTCAAAATACACTAACGATCACAATCTTTTGCAAAAGTATAATTACCCCCTTTTGCTGAATATCGTAACGAATCTGAGCTTCTAATTTCAAAATATAATTATATCTGATCGGTTCAATCCCGACATAAGAGCTAAGAACCAAGTCCGTGAACACATCTGAAAGCAGATGGAACCAAATAATGCAGCCCGCACCAACTTGAGACAAGACAGAACAAGTTGAAGTGTCAACAGGCTAAAGTTAAGAGGGCGCCGAGGTTATTGCAGTTACATACGGCAAGTCACATTTCATCTGTGGATATATCCCGAACCTTCTTCATCCAAGAAAGATCCATTATAAGCATTCCAGAGAGGAACTAGGAACAGTAACTCTATCCCTCTCATGTACTATACATTAATTCCAGATCCTTCAGCCTTCACTAATTGACTCCACTGCGTTCCTTGGTCAGCTTCCTCGGCCTGGAACTCTCCACAAGATATGACAGAAACGGTGCAAGATGTCTCTGCTCATCTGACGCTCTAAAGATCCGATGGATTCATGAAATTCTGCGAGACTGCACATTGCAATTAATTCTAATGTTCGGTCGGAATTTGGTGGAGATGTGTTGCGATTTCGGTGGTAATGAATAGGTTTGGTTGAATTTTATACCAATATGCAGTTTTTCAATGTTCGATTTATGCTCAGGTGTATGGACAGATTATCCTGAAAATCTTGGATTGGCTTCGTATGAAATTTACTTATCCAGGAAAGACCCATACACGTTACAACGCGCACACTCAAGATGAAGTCAAAATGTCCATTCCTTTACATCAAAACAAAACTATAGCACAGAGCTCAAACGCTCATCAGCAGGTTTAGATTTCAAGTGAACTGAAGTGGACTGCTAATAATGAGTTACCTACAAAAATAACTGTGATTACGATAACATCCGCATGATAAGGCGTTATTGTCTACTGTAACATTTCTGCCTCTACAGGAATTTAATTTTTCACTTTATTTACTTTTAATCTTATTTTATATTAAGGGGTTAGGGTAGCATGATGAGTTGACAGCTCACGACTTCTACTGCAATATAGGAAATCGGAACGAAAAGAAGTATAATTAACCGACCCTCTCTCAGTCCTGCCTGGTCTTCTTGTACACATTGATCCCACGGAACTTGAAAATTTTTTTATATGTTTTTATTTCCTTTGCGTTTTTACGCGCTCTTCCATCATATGTTAAAAAAAAATACATTCAATTACTACCTGTATGTAATGTCAAAAAGATTGTAATGAAACAAATAAATAAAATAAAATAAACAAAGAAAGTAACAAGGCTAATTGCGAACAAAATGCGTAACTATCGATTCACTAGGTTCCAAAGACCAGGCAATAGCCACAGCGACCAAACATAATACTTTGAACATCGAATTCACTTTCCCTTGAAAATAACTTACATCCAAAGGGAACTGTATATATGAAATGTGCTTCTGGCTCAGCAGAATTCGAACCTAGGCCCTGTTGGGTTTGATACTGACGTCACAGACCTAATCATCCCGCTATCAGGAGATATATATATATATATATATATATAATAATATATATCTATATATATAATATTATATATATATAATATATATATATAGATATATATATATATGATTATATATATAATATATATATATATATTATTATATATATATTATATATAATGAAGTTTTCATAATAAAACTAATATTGTAATACTTACCTGAACACCTGAATTAGCCCCTGGTCACTGACCAGCCCGAACTATATCCCCACATATTTACCCACTAAGTGGGTAATTTTAACTGTCAGCGTTACCAACGCTGCAGGTAAAATCTAGTCAAATGAGTTACCTGTGTTACCATTGGCAACACTGCCGCAAATACCGGCCACCAGTGGCCTTCCTCCTCAATTGAATCATTTACTATCAAATTGAAGTGGGGAGGAGGGTGGGAATCATTCAGGTGTTCAGGTAAGTATTACAATATTAGTTTTATTATGAAATCTTCATATTGCAATACACTCCCTGAACACCTGAATTAGCCCGATTAACAACATTTACTCGGAGGCGGGGTCAATCTCATTCAGCCCGACCTGTCCACAGAACATACGCAGGTAACTCATAAGCAACCTAGCATGTATAAAAGCATGTATCCTCACCTAGTTATCTAACTCGGAGGTGAGGATGTTTGCAAAGAAAGTACTTCAACATCAGTGTTGAGTCTAAAGTACTGTCTAAGTCAGAAGTACCTACCATGTGATAAGCTATACTTCTTATTCATGGAGGTAAAAACAAATCTCCTCACCTGGTTGTCCAGCTCAGTAGGTGAGATGTTTGCAAAGAAAGTACTTCAACATCAGTGTTGAGTCTAAAGTACTGTCTAAGTCAGAAGTACCTACCATGTGATAAGCTATACTTCTTATTCATGGAGGTAAAAACAAATCTCCTCACCTGGTTGTCCAGCTCGGTAGGTGAGGATGTTTGCAAAGAAAGTACTTCAACATCAGTGTTAAGTCTAAGGTACTATCTGAGTCAGAAGTACCCCCATGTGATAAGCTATACTTCTTATTCATGGAGGCAAAAAAAAAAAAAAAAAATCTCCTCACCTGGTTGTCCAGCTCAGTAAGTGAGGATGCTTGCATAGGAAGTACCATACCGTCGGTGTCGAGTCCTAGGTACCGCCTGAGTCTGAGGAACCTCCCATGTGGTATTCTATACCTCTCATGTATGGAGGGGAAATGGTGAACCTCCCATGTGGCTATGTAGCCTCTCATGTATGGAGGAGAAGTTGAGTGTGCAGGACCTTCAGTTCTCTACTGCTCACTGATGTAGATGACTTGTGCTGAAGAAGTAGTAGTTATTCCAACATGACCATCGGGATCTGCCTAACCTCAAGGGCCTAAGGGACAAAGCACTCTGTCTAAGCTTGACCAACAGAAACACTAGAGTTCATTAGACTATCACTGCCTCCCTAAACTTCCAACACCATAAAGTTCATTTAGACTATCACTGCCTCCCTAAACTTCTAACACCCTGAAGTTCATTTAGACTATCACTGCTTCCCTAAACTTCTAACACCCTAACTCTACCAAGCCAACTATAAAACTGAGTTACCGCAACAACGACAGGACCCCCGAGAGTAACCTCTCTGAAGAAACTGAAATCCTTAAGGTACGGTGTTGTGAAAAACCACAACAACTCTCAAAAAACCACCTACACAAGCGCCGACAGCAACATTCCTCTGGAAGCCAAAGGGTAGCCCTCCGCATACTTGCGCCCTTGGATTGACTAAGAACCCATTCTTATGAGTGTCCGGATAGCGCTGAGGCAATGATTTAACAATAGTCACTCCTCTCCTTGCCAAGAACATAGCATAACCCTCAGAAATGTTAGTCTGGTATGCAAAACCCCTCGAAACCAAAGTGAAGAGGTTATCAAACAGTCCAGGCTCAGAGAAACACCCATCAACTCTCACCACATCCACACAGAGTGGCTGTGAAAGGTGTCCTCCAAATACGAGCCTCATGATCCGTAACCCTTACCACATGAATCAGTGAAGGAACCCAATATAGAAAAACCTCAACTGACTCGTAAACCGGAAGTCGGACTCCGGCAGAGAACCCGCTACCTCATACAGAAAAATGAAGCTAGCATCATTTTTCTGTATGAGGTAGCGGAAGTCCTTCCCCAAAAACTGCCCGACTCGCCGAAACCAGACTACCCTACTTGATGTTTGAGAGACTGCTGGCTTGGATGAATACAACGTATCAAACATTACTTGAATTAACTGAGATCCCTCCGGAGCCTGGAATACGGAAAGAGAGAATGAACAAAGTCCACAGTCCGTTATACTCAATTCCTTCGCAGAAAAAAAAAAAAAAAAAAACAACTAGCAAACGAGTCTCTCTTAAAGGTATCCATCCATCCTCTGTCAGACCTGTCCGGCCACACTGGAACAGGAAAAAGGAGAAAAGCCGAACCCTGACAAGAGCAGCACCAAAAACCCGGAACCTACTACGCCTGGCTGCTCGATACCAAACGACAAACAAGATCCCATCATATCTGAGCCTACCGATCCGATTGCGCAACGATATACCAACAAGAAGATGGTAAACTCCTGTGCAAGTCGTACTCGACTGCGCAACCCGCACTCCCCCCAGACATCATAATGTAACCCCTGCTGTCCGACCGCGGCTGTCCATCCACTCACAAGAGCGAACTGTCTGTCACCAGTTCCGCAAAACCTGTAAGAGTTAGTCACTCGACTGCGCATACCCTCACTACCCAGTGACGATAACGTTACACCTGAACAGAATATACCTTGGGCTTGGCGGTCAACGCCCACCCATGCAAGTCACTCCCATACTGTTGCGCCAAACGTGTATCAACCAAGACGATGACCTAACCTTGAACCAGTCTCACTTAACTGTGAAACTCCGCACTCACCAGTGACAATGACACGAGACCGGGACGACAATAGGCGAGCCACACACCTAAGAGCAAAGAGGTCGTAAAACGCGATCCAACTAACCCCCGTTACCAATACTAAACCTAGACTGGAGTCCGGAGCAAGTGAGGGAGAGAAGTACCCGTCCCCCATTAGACACGGAATCAAAGTGGAACCCACCTTGAAACCCTTTAAGGTGGAATCGAAAAAACAGCAGGAAAAAGTTGAAAAAAAAAGGAGAGAGAGAAGTCACTACGAGTAACCACCGGAGCACCTAGCGCTGACGTTGTGCAGGAGAACAACCAAGTGTGCGGTACATAGTGCTTTAATAACGGGTTACGAACTGCGGAAGCAATGGGAGCCGCAGAAGGAAATTACCAGCTACAACTAAGAAAGGGGGCCGAGGGCACAAAGGTGCTAACTACGATGCAGACGAACTGCCAACGGCCGTAGCACCTCAGCAATTACCGCTGTAAGCATGTTACGTCTCACACACCTAAGATATACATGGGAACGTAGAAGGAAGATTACTAACTACCCTATGAAAGGAGTGGGTGGTGACAACCGGTATCAATACAGTCAACGATGGTGCAGATGAATCTCAAAACTGCCGTAGCCTCCTCAAGAACTACAGAGGACACACTACGTCTCAAAACAAGTAAGGATGAAAATACGTAGTTGCGGATACCGCCTTGAAGCATCAACACCAGCAGCCTGAGAACTACAGGACCCGCGAAGAGAGAGAGAGAGAGAGAGAGAGAGAGAGAGAGAGAGAGAGAATAGTAATCCTCTCCAAATTTCAGGATGAAACAATGAAAACTCTGGCTCTGCTGAGATATTGGCAAATAAAAAACAGGATGAGGGAGAAGACTCCGAAGCGACATCCGAAGAATGAGCAGCTAAAGTAGATTGTGTAAAGACATTATAAGTTTTAAGCAAAACTGGGCGAGAGAGAATACTAGACCGACTCTGTTCTCCACGATAATCTGAGAAACTTTAGAAAATCAGGAAAATTATCAAGACGCGATCGTGAATATAGTCCGTATTGAAGCTACAGTAATTGACTTGCGTTAATTCGATTTACGATGGGGTTAGTATTTAAAATCGGCACTACAGACAAATAAATCTTCCTATATCTCTCGCGCAGCTGGCGTAGGCAGCATCGTGCCTCAGACAGCGAAATTGTTGGGTTTAAAACTAGAATTTAGCCAAAGGCCAAGTATTGGGACCAATGAGGTCAGTCAGCGCTGAAGGGAAATTGACAGAAAAGTGTTTGAAAAGGTGTAACAAGAAGAAAAACCTCTCTGTTGCATAATAAGTCAAGTGTTAGGAGAGGGTGGGGTATTATTTTAGTTTCAACCATTATGGGAAATCTATTATATTGATATTTTTCCCGAGTAAAGCACGTGATAACAAAACACTTCTTCTCAATACATTATTGTCGCTAATGCATACTTACAGAGAAAAAAAAAGATTAAGTTTTTACCTCGAATTTTTCCTAAGTCGGGAGAGGTGTTTCCTCTACGGTAATGTTTACTTTTAATGAGCCCTCTAACTTACTTTCTTACGCAAACAAAAGCAGTTCCAGTTACTCATTATTGGCTGAGAGGTGTGACATCGTTATGACGTCATGGGTTTCATAACCAATTACGAATGACTTGAGTCGAAAACTAAGTTTCACTAGCATTTCAGCGGAGTAATAAAGTTACCTGTCTAGTGTCCACTGGTATCCTTGTTTGACTGAATACTCGAATAATGAAGCAAAAAACGGCATTTTGTCTTCCTGTACCTATGGCAGAGGTAGTGGCTGGCCCTTCTGGCATTAATTTTGACAGACCTTCGATTTCCTACCGATTGTTTGCAGTGCAATGTGGTCGTCGGGTACCTGGCCACTTCCTACTTTAAGTTGCATGTCAGGGAACCTTGCAACGGCTTCACGTTTTCCCTCAAAGCAGCAGCACATTTTTATCAACCAACAGTTTAAGGTAAGCTTCATTAATTTATAGAGTATATTATAATGGTGGTAGTATAACGATGTATACAGCAGTACCATCACTTTGGATTTGGTTTGATGGATGTTAGGTAGTGGCCTAAGGGGGGGTCGCAGGGGGGGCGAAGGGGGGGCCCCCGGGGCCTAGGCCCCTGGTAGGGGTAACAGGGCCCTAGGCCTAAGGTTAGGTGGTTGTATTAAGGGTTCGGTAGTGGCCCCGAAAATTCACTGTGGCCTTAAGGGGGGGTCGCGGGGGGTGGAGCCCCCCCGCTAGGGGCCGGAGGTAGTACAGGGCCCCTAGGTAAGGTTTAGGTGGTTTGTATTAGGTTTCGGTATTCCCCGAAATCACTGTGGCCTTAAGGGTGGTCGCAGGGGGCTGGGAGCCCCCCCGCTAGGCCTAGGTAGGGGTACAGGGCCCTAGTAGGGGGTTAGGTGGGTGTATTAGGTTCGGTAGTGCCCCGAAAATCACTTTTCTCCTCCTCCCCCCACCCAAAAACCCCGTTTCCCACTGGGATCCCCCATAATTGAAGTAGTAGTAGGTTTATGCTTAGATTTTGTGTGTAAGAGTAACTCTGTTTCTTTTTTATTCATTTCCTCATGTTTCTATGCGATGTGCAACACCAATCTGGTCGTTTTTTTGCCGTTTTTCGTCGTTAATACTTGAAAAACGGGTGCGGCCTTCTCCTGGACATTTACCTTTTTCTGGAAAAAAACTTTTTTTTTTTAACTCCAATTACATAGTAAATCTCTAAATCGGTTGGTTTGCAGTCAAAATAAATGTTAAATTCATTGAAACCACACTATTTCTGATGCAACAAATATATTTTTATTGCATTTTTCCAAATTTGGCTGAAACTAAAAATTTACCGAGGGTGGAAAATAGGATGAAGAGAGAATATGAAATCAGGAAAGAGAGAGAGAGAGAGAGAGAGAGAGAGAGAGAGAGAGAGAGAGAATTACAATCGTCTGGGATGAAGAGCGAATATGAAATCAGGAAAGTGAGAGAGAGAGAGAATTACAATCGTCTAACATCTCCACCTCCATAGATTGCACACTCTTCTAAGTTAAAAAGATATCATCTTAATGATAATATACTCATATAACTAGGTACAGCTGTGAACAACCGAACGAGAACTTGTTGCTAATGCGATCGAATCCTATAGCAACCTCACTTTATTGTATTCATCCGCGTGCGACGGTAATTACTGTATTCATGTTATAAATGTAGCTGAAGCTGATAAGGCAAAATTACGTGCATCAGCAACCTGGACAGAAGTCCCAAGCTTTTGTATGAATTCAAACGCAGCCGTGGTAAAAAAAAATAATAATAATAATAATAATAATAATAATAGCATGAAAGAGCTCATTACTGTTGTTTTCACACCAACAAAAGAAATAATAAAGTATATAAAGTGCAAGGTTCGTAATACCTATGAAATCAAGTGAAAACGAACGGAATCGCTAAATTTTACGCCATCTATAACCTGAGAGAAAAACTAGCTTCCAATGAGACGTATTAGTGAAATTTTGGCCTTAAATTACATCGTAAGACGAACAGTATGACTTCGTTGCACAAGTTAAGTATCCAGATATTCATTAATATACTAACTAAGAACAAAAACATTAGCCGAGACCGAGTGATATGGTTAAATCTGGAGCCAAGGAAACAGACTAGCCGGCATCATTGTCTGTCTAAGCCACGCCTTCTTACAACAGTGATGTTTGAC
Organism: Macrobrachium nipponense; assembly: GCF_015104395.2. Classification (NCBI taxonomy): domain Eukaryota; kingdom Metazoa; phylum Arthropoda; class Malacostraca; order Decapoda; family Palaemonidae; genus Macrobrachium; species Macrobrachium nipponense. The sequence goes on from NC_061105.1 coordinate 24,844,852, forward strand.
GACAAAGCTTCTGTAATTGTAATTTGATTGAAAAGTAATAAATTAATATTTTACGGTAATTAAATTAACTTTATTAGGCCTAATATTAATTCAGTTGTCACTGTAATTTGATAATAAGACTGGTAATTATTTGTAACTGTAATTGATATAAGCACAATGTAATTACTGACGGCAATGAGTCTGTTAAACGCGGGTTAAACGTATGAAGACGTCATACATACGAATTCCTTATCTGATTATATGCCACAAGATACCTTATTGACTATGTTAAATGTCAACATAGTTGAAAATACGTCTCCTTCAAGACGTTTGTACAAACATGGCATAAGTGAGGAAGAGTTGTTACATTAGTCACGCTAGCCAATCAGGACAGAATGAGATTGATACGGCGACGCAACCCGTATTTGTCAAGCTGATTCCAGCGTGAATGACTGCAGAGTTAGTTTATACTACGCTAATATGATGATAAATATAATACAATTATAATGCTTTAGTCGGACAGAAATTGATCTTCATTCTGTTCGATTAAATTCATATTGAATTATCGTAAGATCGGATTCTCGTTCGTTTTCAATTACACCTGTACTAAATTATCCGAAGTCAGAATGCCTTAAACCTACAGCGTTAGCCACTATAAAAATCACTCTACCGATATGTAGTACAGCGAATACTTTAGGCTAGGCTAGGCTACTGTATATGCATACGATATATCATCGTGAACACTAGGCTAGCCGTAGTTACTTTTATTAGATTCTCTACATACTGAATTATCGTAAGTCAATATGCATTGAACAGAGAATTAGTTGATATTAACAATTATCGTATCGTATAAGTAGAGGAAAGTAACCTTAAAGACGAAGGAGCAGTACTCAACCCTTCAGAACCCGAAACCAGATCTGAAAGACCAACCATGGCCTAAAAGCTTCTGATGCAAGGAACTCGAAGCAGGAAAAACCCAAAGAGGCTCTAAGGACACTGTCGCTCTAAAAACTACTACTTATAATAGAAAACCGACCCTAAGAAGCCTGCACTTCTCTTCCTAAACACTATGTAGCCTATTATCCATACTCGTCTGTATCTGACCTAATTTTTTATCATCCTGAGAACTTACAAATCGAGGGGAGGGGAAATCTGCTGCCAACACTGCCTGCTCCGCGCCGGGGGGGCCGGTAGAACCTACCCACTCGGAGGCTTGTGGTTCTCCATTACCCCCAGCACCCGTTAGGGCTGGTTCTGGAACAGGCAGGGGGGCTGAAAAAGAACGATTAGAATAAACTATACTACTAATAATACTATCTCTATTTTGGTTAAAATATTCGTCAGGCTAGAAATATGCTTAACATACTAGATGATGACCTGTCCACTAATTTCTAGAATAACTAACTAATGTTTCCTTGTCTCCTGACCAAGACAAACATCTCTGACTGGTATTGCACTGAACCTTCCTACACGAAATAACGAAAAGAACGTCGATCATGTGTGAGGTTACTCATCCTACGCTTGAAGGGCGTGCAGAGCCGATGAGCACCAATATATCCAGCAGTAGGAGGCTCGATCGTCGAACTGTAGATGAAGCAGAAGCAGAGGCGTTTGCAGACGGCGACGACGTTTATTTTCTAACTTATCCATAGCGAGTATAAAGTAGCTATCCAAAGTAAAACGGGAGAAAAAAAAACGTTAATAACAGTCCAAGGTCGTAATCTGCATCCAAAATACATAAACTCTTTGAGTGGGGTCGGGCTAAATGACCAAAAGTTCGCCTGATGTGGGACTGATCCTCACAGCATGGCGAACAATAAACAATTGAGGAGGAAGGCCACTGGTGGCCGGTATTTGCGGCAGTGTTGCCAATGGTAACACAGGTAACTCATTTGACTAGATTTTACCTGCAGCGTTGGTAACGCTGACAGTTAAAATTACCCACTTAGTGGGTAAATATGTGGGGATATAGTTCGGGCTGGTCAGTGACCAGGGCTAATTCAGGTGTTCAGGGAGTGTATTGCAATATATCGTTGTCGATGTAAGGTTCTATACTTGCTATCGAAATCAACCTAAATGAAACAAAAATCCATAGATTCGAATCCTAGCTAGGGCAAATGGACTTATCGCAAAGTTTCTTCCAGTTGTAAGTTATTCCCTGTATAAAAAAGTTACTTTATTATTATAGACAGATAGGCATATAGATAGATATTCAAAATCATTCATTATCAGTGAATGGTTCACTGCCTTTACTACGAATTACTTTACTCTCTATCCGCTTTCAAAATTGAAAAGAGAAAATAGAAAGGAATATTTCTCTTTCTACCTGAGGAAATATCCGGGAGAGTCCAACAGCAGTAATCAGGACTCCATTAACGAGATCCGTCACCAAAATTAATCTGAATCACAAAATTAATGGGACTGAACGTTTTTCGCTTTGTACGAAATCTGATTCGCTCTTCATCACACACATTTCTCTTTCTCTTCCCATGATTTTTTTTTTCTTTTTTTTCGGGGGAGCTATTTGACTTTGGGTATTTTTCTCTCTGTAGAGAAAAAGTTCGAACTTTTTTTTTTTTTTTTTGTAAGAGAAAGATGAAACGAAGCTGAGCAAGAGTAAGGTTATGAGGGTAAATATCCTCCTGGGATGGGAATTACCTCGCCGAGGTCCTCTTTCATGTAGATTCGAACATTATTCGTAAGTTGTTGAAAATGGTGGTATCACAACTTGGCTAACCTGCCAAAATGTTCATGAAATGCCTTGCTTATTTCCACTTGAGTGAACCGGTTCATAAGTGACGGTTGAATTGCTGTAAGGGCGACAACTGTTCCATAGTTTAGGCCTTCTTGGCTGGATTAAGATACAGTGTACCTTGTGGTATAGCGCATGTGACACATTCTGGGAGTGTGGTGGATTTGAGAGAGAGAGAGAGAGAGAGAGAGAGAGGAGAGAGAGTGAGTTTGCATTGACCTGCACCATAAGAAAGGGAACAATCTAAGGCGTTTGTATTCACAAGAAAGGGCCATAACTTTCTTCTGTATCGTTTAACCTTTCGACCTCAAACCATCCCCCAAGCCCCCCAATATTTTCCAACCCCTCCTTCTTAACAGACTTCTGCAGGAAACGTGTCTGTTTACCATAACCATAAAGAACCAAATATCTTTAGTTCCCTGATGTGTAATTCGGTTCAGAACAGTCTTTGATATAAGATAGCCGATTGATTGATGAAATTTAGACTGTCAAGACAAGTACCTACTGGGGCACTTTCAGCCATTCAGAGCGGGAGTTGGAGTGGTTGGACAGCAGGTTCAAGAGAATAAAGGAAATGAAGTATAATGAGCTTAAGATGGAAATGAAACGATATCAGATAATGGTTACCTGAGATACGACTACTTTTCCAAGATTATTTGAGATCATTTATCTAGTTTTAAAATTATGTTTCGTCACCACAAGTGAGCTTCGTTGTATTTATGAAGAAGTATAAATTTTATCGTTTAGAAAAAAAAAATTACTTTGAGACCTAAATTGGTCTTAAGTCACTCAATGTAATATATAACTTCAGTAGGAAGGGGGATGATAACTTCGGCAAAACAAACAGAAAAAAAGGCCATCTTCTTCATCATTGGTGTCTTTGTGGATCTGCCAGGAAATTGGATAAAAGCTGACCACAAAACATGAAGCCCGAAGAGATGAGGGCGAAGAGGAATCAATAAATTTGGGAGAGCATTACCTTGTAAAGAGACAATGGACACTTCCATTTTCCTCTCATGAGTCACATGGCACAGTAAAAGGAAACAGTTAATGAAAAGTTTGTCTTCAATTACGGTAGTCGACAGGTCTTCAACATGTCTCGCAAACAGGTTGAAAACAAGTCAACGACCGCAATGCGGAGCGAATAATTAGCATTTGCTGGTTAATTGAATGAAACACTGGTTTAAATGCCCAGACGTCTACCACGCCTTTGTTTTTGTAATTTATTTCTCTCTCTCTCTCTCTCTCTGCTGTTGCTTACTTCCAGCTAGTTTTACCTTTTTGTTTTTAGTCACTTTTTAGTCATATGCCCGGTAGGTTTGTTTAAAGTATTTTAAGGAATTTGTTTTTTGTGATATTCATAATTTTACATAGTGACGTTCCTTTTAATAAAAACAAAATTACAAGTCATTTTGCAGCCTTGAAGATGCAATGGATTATTGCAAAACGCCGTCGGCCACAATAAATGGAGTTAATTGATCGTGTGCTTGCCATCTGCTCTTGATCTTTTCTGCCTCCACTAATATAAATATATATATATATATATATATATATATATATATATATATATATATATATATATATATATAATATATATATATATATAATATATATCTAATGTAGCACGAAGGAACACTTACTAAATGTAAAAGAAGTTGACAGGCCTTTTATACAAGATCAGAAAGACGGGCTGGTTGGGTATATGTATATATATATATGTATGTAGTATATATATATATATATATATATACTACATATATATATATACATATATATACAGATTTATATATATATATATATATATATATACATTTAATATATATACATATATATATATATACATATATAATATATATATATATATATATATATATAGATATATAATATATATATATATATATATATATATATATAGACACATATATTAAAATAAAATATTTCATATGATAAAAGAAAATTAGTATTTTATGGAATCTATTTTAAAATAAATTTAAGATTTTTATTTATTAAAAATAATGAATAAATATATTTTATGTAAATATTTCTCATTTATATATAGTACATAAAAATATTGCAAATATCTATTGATTTTATCTATAAAAAATCTATGGTATGTAGAAAACTATTGTGATCGTAAAGTTTGGTGACTATTTCGACGTAGAAAGGATAGTGTCTGTAATCTACGAGAGCTATTATATGAATACGTTGTCGTTCATCATCGTAAGAAATATGATACATTCTAGTAATATTTTTATTGAAAGTCTGTAACTCAAGGGTTACTGTTTTGCGAATAAAAATTTTCTGGTTTTCAAACCAATTTTTCAAAATTAAATTTATCATCATACGCCACGCTTATTATATTTATCACAAGGTAAAGGAAAGATGTTTGTAAATATATCCCAAATGTTTTATTTTTTCATAATATTTTTTTTTCACCTTCACCACACTTTTTACATAAATCGCCCAAGACAAAAAAATATAAAAAATATATACATTATTATTATTTCCTTTGATGATGATGACCACGTAGACATCTCATCCCTTTTTTTTTTTTTATCTTTTTCATGGTCACCATCATTGTTATTTTGACAAGTAAATTCTCCGTGTTTACGTTTACGATGGCAAAGATTTAAATTCCATTTCATTGAAAGCTTAACACAAACAAGAGTTTATACGGGAACATCCTATTAAATTAACCATTTCCCATTTGGAAACGTAGGTAAGTGACATTGCTATAGTAGTAGAGGAAGAAGTATCATCAGAAGGGGGGGGGGGGGTGGGGGGGGGGGGGATTAGGGGTTAATGATGATGGTAATGGAGAAAACAAAGAAGGGGAGGACTGTTGCTGTTGTTATTACTAATACCTTCATCCTCATCATCATTATTACTATTAGTAAAGGTACAAATAACAATATTATCATTGATGTGACTAGGAGAAATAAAATTTCTAATGATTACAGCGGTTTTGACACTAGACACTATATGTGTCTATTTCTGGGTAATACTGATCAACTCGACATAACACATTTGGAAAACCAAGTTTATGATATCTATCTTTTTTGGGCGATTGTTGAAATACCATCAATGGCGTCTTGTCGAATTTCCTTAATTTTTATACATTTAACTGAAACATTAAAACCAACATCATCATTTTCAAAATTATCATAATTATCAATTTCTTCTTCATTATCACTATTACTACTACTAATAATAATATGCCGTTCTCTCGTGACAATGATTGAAGAAGACTGGCCGTTACTAATGATGATGATGCAGTAACAGTAGGATTAACGGGAGGATATTGACCAAATACAGCGATACATGGACAGCATTTTCTCGTTCGGCTATGTGTTATTTTTTTCTGAGTTGAACAAAAGTTAACCCCAGAACCCATTTAGTACAATTATCATCACTGACTCAACATCTACATAAGCATTTGTTCAATATCCCCATTAGCCATTTCAACGGATCCTTGTGATTGAGGATGTCGGGGACTACTATGAATAATCTTGAAATTAGACCACAAATTCTTTCATTCATTATCACAACATTGAAACTCGCGCCCACTGTCGCACTGTGAAATTTTAGGACAGCCAAAAAGAGAGATAAAATCAATTAACATTTTCGATACAGTATCAGTGTCTTTATTAAGCACAGGTTTTAAGATACAAAATTTAGTCGAGTGATCTTGATAACTGAGAATATAGAACGCTTCGCAAGAAAGACATCTCAATCAAATCTACTTGACCTCATTGCCCAAATCCTGCAGATATAATTGGCAAAAGAGAAGAAGTTAAATTGGGGATCCTAAATTCCTTTTTAATACAATTTATACATAAGGATTTGTATGCTTGAATTTGACAATAGGTAATATTAGCTAATACCAAAACACATTTCAAGTGATATATAATACACAGTTTTTTTTACTATGGCCGCAGTTTATATGAGCTTCGTGAATAATTCTATACAAATCTTCGTATCCAACCATTATAAGAAATGTATTATTATTATTAGTATACTTGGCTAGTTGTTTCATTCCATTATCATCATCTACAGTACAATAATATTTATACAAGTAATACACTTTTGAGTTTTTCTTCTCGTTATGTTTTTCTCCCGACAAAATTTTAATAAGTTCTTTGATGCTTTTACGGGTTGTAATAGACCTATTACTATTTTTCTCTCTTTCCCCTCTCTACTTTGATAAAGGTTATTTAATTTTTCATAAACTATTTCTTCCATAGTCATCTTCTGTAAAAAGAAATATATATATAAATGTCATTTTATCTACAGTTAATAATCTAAATAAAAAAGATTACAAAAAATATCATTTAAAATTCTTTCGATGTAAAAAATGTATGACAAAAAAAATAATTTAAAATATGTTAACTGATGTATGTTATAAAAATCAAAATGAAAAATTTATTACAAAAAATGTCATTTAAACTATTGAAATTGATATGTTATAAAAATCAAAATAAAAAATGTACTACAAAAATATTTAAAATTCTTTTGACATGAAAAAATGTATTATAAAAAATTATAATTAAAAATATAAAAAATGTATTACAAAAATACAATTTATTATATAAAAAATGTACTAAAAAATATTTAGAATATGGAAATTGATAATAATCATCTCAAATTTCTAAGTTATTCGCGCTATAAAAATATATTTTATTCAAATTGGTATAAAATAAAAAGAAAACGTAAAAAAGACCAAAAATAATAACATCCGAAAAGGACATTTTGACTCTTTATTACCTCCGAAAACAATAGAGATTGAAAGCAGTCCTTTATTCGCCTCTTATTACTCTTTTCCTCTCTTGCACAAAGTTGTTTTCAATCCGATGCTGCAACGTCAGGTGATGGCAGCGTCGGTATCTGTCATTTATATATAAAAAAAGTAAATATTATTGGCGTAGAAAAAGAAATTGGCGATTTTAATACCTTTTGCCATTTTTCCAATGATTAAGCAGAGACTGAATTATATAATTTTAAAGGACGTAAATTTGTCTATAAATATTTTTTCAAATATTTCAAAACACAAAAACTATGGATTAGACACTAATATCAGTAGTTTTCCTATATTTTTATATGTCATGTCTTCCCAACCCTTTCATATCAGCCCCTTCCTATCAGGACTTGGACATAAGGGGATCAGGAGGGTCACTATTCATCTCAGCGACCTAAAAAACTATGGATTAAACTCTAATAACTGTTGCTTTTGGTTATTTTGCATATCACCATCTTCCCACCCATTCTAAACCAGCCTTCCTATCAGGGCTGAACTTGGACTTGAAGGGAATCACTATTCTCAGCAACGCCAAAAACTAAGGATTAGACACTAATATCCGTCGTTTTTGTTATTTCTACCTTTTACCATCTTCCCATCCAGGTTTTTGAGGTTTCAAAAGATCTAATAAGATCGTGGAGGTCTTTATCTTCTGCAATTCTCAAACCTCTGTTTCGAAATACGGCCGAAAGCATACTTCGATAACCTTTAATGGTAGAAACTGATAATTTTGATTCTTCCCTAAGGAAAATCAAGAAATCAGCTATGTTGGTCACAGAGGTATCGGAAGAGGACAGTTTATTCTTCTTACACCATCTTCTAAATACATCCCATTTTGATTGGTAGACCCGAATAGTTGAAGATCTCCGGGCTCTAGCAATTGCTTTTGAAGCTTTGCTTGAAAAGCCTCTCGCTCTGACAAGTCTTTCGATAGTCGAAAGGCAGTCAGAGCGAGAGCGGGGAGGTTTTGATGGTACCTTTCGAAATGGGGTTGTTTGAGAAGATCTCTCCTGTGTGGAAGAGATCTTGGGAAGTCCACTGTCCATTCCTGTACCTCTGTGAACCAATCTTGAGACGGCCAAAAGGGAGCGATGAGTGTTAGTCTCGTCCCTCTTGATGCCGCAAACTTTCTTAACACCACTCCTAACATTTTGAAGGGGGGAAAGGCGTAGGCATCTAGGCCTGACCAGTCCAGTAGCATGGCGTCCACCGCTATCGCTCTCGGGTCTTCCACTAAGGAGCAAAAGTTCTCTATCCTTCTGGATAGGTAGGTGGCGAATAGGTCTATATGTGGACTGCCCCACAGGGACCACGAGCTTGACACACCTGAATGTGAAGGGTCCATTCTGTGGGGAGAACGGTTGGTTTAACCTGCTTAGCCTGTCTGCTCTGATGTTCTTCTCTCCTTTCACGAATCTTGTGAGAAGAGTCACTTTCTTTTCTTTTGCCCAATACAACAGCTCTTTTGTTATATGGAACAGAGAAAGAGAGTGAGTTCCCCCTTGTTTCTTGATATAGGCCAACGCTGTGGTGTTGTCCGAGTTGACCTGTACCACTTGACCTAACACCTGTGTCTCGAAGGCTTTTAGAGCTAGAAGAACGGCATAAAGTTCTTTGGAGTTTATATGCCAGTCTAGCTGATCCTTCCTCCATTGGCCTGATATTTCTTTTGTCCCTAGAGTCGCTCCCCATCCCTTCTCTGAAGCGTCTGAGAACAAGATTAGGTTTGGGTTCCGAACTTCTAGAGACAAGCCCTCGTTCTTTTCTAAGGGAAAAATCCACCACTTCAGATGATTCTTTACTTCCAGAGGAATACTGAAAGTGTCCGAAAGCTGTCCGTTCTTCCAACTCCAAATTCTTCTTAAGAAGAATTGAAGAGGGCGAAGGTGGAGTCTTCCTAGCGAAATGAACTGTTCTAGTGAGGAAAGGGTTCCCAGAAGACTTAACCACTCCCTCACCGAACTCCGTTCTTTCTCTAGGAAGCTCGAGATTTTTTGTAATCCCCGAGCAATCCTTTCCTGGGACGGAAAAAAGCCCGAAAACCCCGAGAATCCATCCGAATCCCCAAATAGACTAAGTTCTGACTGGGGATCATCTGCGATTTCTCGAGGTTCACGAGTAATCCTAACGTCTTTGCTAGTTTCAAAGTAGACTGTAGGTCCTCCAAACACCGTTTCTTCTGACTTGGCCCGGATTAGCCAATCGTCGAGATACATTGAGATGTGTATCCCTTCTAAATGAAGCCATTTGGCCACGTTCCGCATCAGATACGTAAATACCTGAGGGGCGGTCGATAGGCCGAAGCACAAGGCCCTGAATTGGAAGATTTGTCCTTGAACAACAAATCTTAGATATTTTCTTGACGATGGGTGAATCGGAACATGAAAGTAAGCATCCTGAAGGTCCAGGGATACCATCCAATCTCCCTGACGTAGGGAAGACAGAACTGAAGCTGAAGTCTCCATGGAGAACTTCTTTTTCTCCACGTACCTGTTCAGGACGCTTACATCTAGGACGGGTCTCCATCCCCCCGAAGCCTTTGGAACCAAGAAAAGGCGGTTGTAAAACCCCAGGGAGAAAGGATCTTGCACTAGTTCTATTGCATTCTTGTCCCTCATCGACACCACCGTCTGAAGTAGAGTCTTGTTCAGTCCAGGGTCCTTGTAACTCGTCGACAAATCCTTTGGAGATGTTGCCAAAGGAGGTCTGTCTACGAAGGGAATGATGTACCCCTTCTGTAGGACAGACAGAGTCCAGGGATCTGCTTCTCTTACGGACCAGGCATCCAGAAAGTATTGAAGTCTGGCCCCTACCTGTGCTTGGAGGACATGGCTGCTATTTGCTCTTTTTAAAAGAGCGGAAGGAAGACCTCCCTCGCTTGTCGAAGGGTCTTCTCTCCAAAGTTGATCAAGTTGAAGGGGCTCCACGGACAAAGGGCACCACTGGAGGTCCGAGCCACCTTCTTCTGAGTCTTAACTGCAGGTCTACTTTTCTTTGTAGATTGTACAAGAAGGTCCTGCGTAGCCTTTTCCGACAAGGATCTCGCAACATCCTTCACTACGATGAATGAAACAGATGTTCTGACCGAGGTGCGAATAATTAGAGCGGACCTCTGAGAAGGGGAAACTCCTTTCGTCAGAAAGGAACTGTAAAGAGATCTTTTCTTTAACATTCCAGATCCAAAAAGAGCCGCTAACTCACCAGAACCATCTTGCACAGCCTTATCCATGCAAGATAGGACACTGTGCAAAGTTTCTGGATCTAGAAAATCTGGCTCACTCGTCTTCTTAGCCAGCACCCCAAGAGACCAATCCAAGAAGTTGAACACCTCTAAGACGTGAAAAATTCCCTTAAGGTGCTGATCTAATTCCGACATACTCCATGACGCCTTTGCTGAATTGAGAGACTGTCTTCTCACAGACTCTACAAGACTCGAGAAATCTGAATCTGCCGACGAAGGGAGCATCAATCCCATCGCCTCTTCTGTCTTATACCAAATGCCTCTTTTCCCCGTCAGTTTGGAGGGAGGAGAGCAATAAACCGTTCTCAAAGTTTCCTTTTTAGATAAAAGCCACGAATCTAAAGACTGGAGGGCTTTCTTCATAGAGATCGCCGGTTTCATCTTTAAGAAAGCCGAGGATTTCGGGGTTTTTGTGCTCGAAAACAGAGATCTCGGCGAAGGAGGAGCTGCAGGACTAAGAGAATCCGCAAACTCCTCTAGAAGTAACGAGGCTAAAACTTTATAATTGGAAAGTCCCTCGTTAGTTGAAACTTCTTCCTCAGAAATCTCTTCCAGTTCCAGGTTAGAAGGAGATCGCTCTTTCCTGACCGATTCTCTATCAGGAGAAGCCGCTCCCGTGGGAGGCGTCCTGCTTCTTGCTGGCGCCAACCAGCTTAGGAGCGTCCTCGCGCTTGCCTGACGACCTCCTCTCCTGAGATGGCCATCCTGCTTTTGTTGACGTTTCTTGGCCTTCGAAGCGTCTTGGCTCTTGCCATCTCCGCCTCGCTCCTGGGAGGCGTCATGCTTCTGGCTGGCGTCAACCGCTTTGGTAGCGTCCTGACGCTTGCCTGACGACTCTCTCCTGAGAGGTGTCCTGCTTTTTGTTGACGTCTCGCGCCTCGTAGCGTCCTGGCTCTTGCCTGGAGCCTCGCTCCTGGGAGGCGTCCTGCTTCTGGTTGGCGTGACGCGCCTATCTTGACGCTCGCGCTCTGGCTGACGTTTCACGTCTCGCAAACATCGACGCTCTTGTCTGGCGTCTCGTGCCTGCGTTTGACAGGAGAACGGATCCTGCTCGGCCTATGCAAGGCTGATGAATCCGATTCCAAATCAGAGGAAGACAAAATACTATGGCGAGTCTGAACCCTCGATAGCCTAGACTTCTTAATAGGCAGGAAATCGTCTTTCCTTCTGGGAGGGTCTTTATACAGAACCTCCCACAAGAGAAGTGATGGAATCCTGCATAGTGCGAAGGATTCTTTTAGTCTCTTCATTATTGTCTACCCTCGGTTGTTTAATTACTGGATGGTCCTCCTCTTGAAAACGCTCAGGACTAGAAGTAATCCTGGGTTCATCCAAACGTCTTTTAAGGGGGCGAGAAAGATCCGCCGATCTCCACCCTCTTTTAGGTGAGGAATTCTCCGAGGAGGAGAAACACTCACGCAGAACGCTTTTTCTGTAACGTTCTCTGGCATTCTGTGGCGATACAGAAAATGCCGAAGGGACGTCTGACTGTTGGGGTTCCTCCACAACCTCCTTACGGCTTTCGACATTCCTTCTCCTCTGGGCTTGGGAGCTTGAAAGAGGTCTAGGCCTGGGAGCGTTGTGGAAGGACAATCAGACGCCCCCTCCACTGGCACTGGGACACTTATATCACTATCCACAGCACTATAATCACACTGCTTACCTTCATAGGCCGCCATTTTGGTTTCCATTTTCCGAAGGGCGGCTTTAAGATTCGCTATCTCAGATGCCGAATCTGTGTGTTCTAATAAAGGAGCAGGTACATTAGATGGGGCAGTAAAAGGAGAAGAGGGTATAATATTACTAATAACCCCGCTAGAACTAGATAAAGGTTTGGAAGAAGACCTCCTCACCCTGTTTCTTTCTAACTTCTTCACGTATGAGGTTAGAGATTTCCATTCTTCCTCACTCAAATCCTTGCATTCATTACAAGTATTACCAAAAGAACATTCATACATCCTGCATTTCCTGCAAATAGTATGAGGATCAATCGATGCCTTCGGCATCCTAACTTTACAACCCACATTCACACACATTCTCACCACATTTCCAGAATCAGACATCATGTTGAACAATCCAAATCAAATTCCAAAAACGGTCCACAATCGCGTATGCCAGTACAATCAATGCAAATACGTCACCGAGAAGTCCAAACGAAGATCAATTGCGATGCAAAATACGAATCCAGCCGGAGATACCCACAACAATGTTGCCAGTATGGCCGACAGAAAAAATATGATAGAACATGGGGATGGTTCCTAGTCCTGCCACCCAGCGGCAGGTAAGTAGATCACCTGACCTACAGGTAGCGTGTGCGCGAAATTCGAATTTCTGTCGGACGACGGAGTCAAATAGCTAAGTATATATCTGACAGGTAAGTTAAATGTATAAAAACATCAGTTTTATATATAAGGATATATTACTGTTCTCCCTGTTCCTTTCATCCAAGTATTACTGTGCTCATTATCCCCTTTATCCAGGTATTACTATGGTAACTGGCCAATTTACCAATTTATTAGTGTGGTGATTGTCCCATTAGCACGGGTAGTACTGTATTGACTGTACTTTTTCTGCAGACACTACTGTGGTGACTACTCCTTTTAACCAGGTATTATTGTAGAGTCTGCCCGGTTTATCCAGGTATTACTCTTCTGACTGTCCCTTTTATCCAGGTATTACTGTGGTGACTGTCCCTTTTATCCAGGTATTACTGTGGTGTATTACTGTGGTGACTGTTCCTTTTGGATGGATGGATGGATGGATTATGAAGTTTAGGGACAAATCCAAGCACTGGGACCTATTTTGGTCATTCAGTGCTGTATCCTTTTTATCCAGGTGGTATTACTGTGGTGACTGTCCTTTTTATCCAGGTGGTATTACTGTGGTGACTGTCCCTTTTCTCAAAGAATTATTGTGGTGGCTGTCCAATTTCCCCAGGTATTACTGCACCAACTGTACCTTTTATCCAGGTGGTATTATTGTGGTAATGCCTGTCAATTTTATCCAAGCATCACCATGATAACTGTCCCTTTTAATCCAGGTATTAATCTGGTGACTTTACATTATACATGTATTACTGCGGCGACTGTCCTACAGGTATTACTGTGCTGACTGTCCATTTTATCCAGATATTACTGTGGCGAGTGTCCCATTTAACCCTTCAATAAACCTAAGCACACCACCACTAAACCTAAACACCACCCCCCTAACCCTAAACACAAACCTAGATAAATAATTATTAATCAGAGGAAAGAAAGGCATTTTCAATAATATATTTCTATGTTATGAAATACATGAGATTAGGTATGATAAACCTTTAGAGTTTATTTGACACATGTTACAAAGGGAAGGGGGCATGGGCGAAAGGGAAGGGAATGGCAGATGGGGAAGGGTTTTGATATTTGAAAACTCCCTTATTTAAGCCTAAGTTGAGTCAAATGATGGACACTTTAAATTTCCTCTCATGGTCAAGTGGTTATCAAAAGTTACAAAGGCAGTGAAGGAAGAAGGGGGGAAGGGGGAAAAGAAGAAGGGGGAAGAAGAAGGGGGAAGGAAGAAGGGGGAAGGAAGAAGGGGAAAGGGGAAGGGGGAAGTGGGAAGAGAAGGGGGAAGGGAAAGGGAAAGGGAAAGGGAAAGGGAAAGGGGGAAAGGAAGGGGGAAAGGAAAGGGGAAAGGAAAGGGGAAGGGGGAAAGGAAAGGAAAGGGGGGAAAAGGGGTGGGGGAAAGGGGAAGTAACGAAAGAAAGGAAAGGGGAAAGGGAAAGGGGAAAGGGGAAGGGGGAAAGGAAAGGGAAAGGGGGAAGGGGGAAGAAAGAAAGAAAGGAAGGGGAAAATGGGAAAGGAAAGGGGAAGGGGGAAGTGGGAAGGGAAAGGGAAAGAGGCTACAAACTTGAAACCTATTATAGGGTCAAATGATGGGCATGTGCCAAATTTAGTCTAGATCAGTCAAGTGGTTACCACAGAGTTACAAAGTGAAGGGGGAAGGGGATGGGGGAAGGTGAACGGGTACTACAGGTTTGAAACCTACCCTAGTATCTGAATTGGGTCAAATGATGGCCACAAGCCAAATTTTATCTAGATTAATCAAGAGGTTCAGATTTCTATAGCACACACGTCACAAACATACATACAAACATGTATATACTATACATACATTCACTTTTATGTATAAAATATATATGAAAAAACAACAACTAGTTCATGAAGTGCTAGTAAATTCATTTCATTGTACTCTCTCCCTTGACTAAACAAAAACCTCTCAATTGTGCTGAAAGAGAATTGAACTCATTTGCCACCATCATTAAAAGAAAAAAATCTTGCAAAAGAAGCCAATTTCCTGTTCCAGAAGCATTCAGGACAGACCCCATCCTGACCAAGACAGGGAGTGCCGATAATTCATCAGCAGACTGACTGATACCACATGTATAATAACTGTTACCTTTAATAAGGGAGACTGTAGAACAGAGTACCAACTACTCGCATTGGTCCCCAAAAGATGCAGGATCAGCATTCCTTCAAGAGACGAAATGGAACGTTTTAGGTAAACCCGGCAGATTCCTTCTGTAGTAGAGACTAACCTCTATTGTACCAATCAGCAAAACCAGGTTTACTTTGTCTGCTGCTTGGGCTTAAGGTCTGAATTTTCCAAGTTTATCACAATCAAAAACAAAATAAGAGCAATCAGTCCAATTCACTGAACAGGTGCACAATGCCTATCATAAAATTCAGTAATAAAAGGCTCCTGAGTGGATAAGTCCAACCCAGTACCAAGGTGTACACTCACATGAAGCCCAATGGAACAGTCAGTAGTTGCAAGTGAATGTCCTAACACATGATTAAATGAAAATAAACAACCTTCAAATCAATTAAAAGCAAAATGTCTTTCTCTAATACAATCCAACACAAGAGTGCAAGGTTTCAATACTGATGGATAAAGCCACAAAAAAATTACTGATGGATAAAGCCACATACATAAATAAAACTGTAAAAGCCTAGAAAGTGGTGGTTAGTCACTTCCAACTCATCTTTCTGCAGCTTTGCCCATATCTTTGCAGATAAAGTAAGAAACCTCGACAGTTCTAGAGCATATTTTGTAAGCTGGAGCGGTTGGAAATAAATATGAGAGCAAGGCTACCTGAAAAATAGATTGTGCCTGGCTTGACATACATAAGAGTACACAGGGCTCCACCCCTTGTTGCTAACACTTTGACCAGTGGAAAAACATGCATCCTCCAATCCATGGAAAGAGGGAGGTGGTGGTCTGCAAGGCTCAGTGTTCTCCTCCCTTTTTCTTCTCTCCTTGCACTGAGCACAAACCACAATTCAACAGCATAGCAACACAAAACATTTAGGAAGTAGGTCAATTTGCAGACCCCAAAGATACCTTGAGGAAACTGCACAGTGAATAAGAGTCCTGAGCGCCTTAGTCTTTGGAAAGGGCATTTAGCCCATTCCAAAGAGATTGCTCTTGGTGGAAATCTGTCTTGAAAACAAACAAAAATAGCATCAGGAACTCACAACCAGGTTTACAGTGTAGTCTGCAGACTAGTGCAGCAGGTCACATCCTTCCCCCAACACCAGCCACCTTCAGAACTTGGTCTTCCTCAAAACACAAACTGGAACCCCAAACACAATGATGAATGAAATTAGGCAATGTTAACGAACTCCACAACTCCATCTCTGGCAGCCAACAAAGGTCTCTACATCCTTGGGGGTCTAGTATCTCTGCTGATGTGTCTATCAGGAAAGGAGCTATGAAACTGAATCTAAGACAAACAAGCTAGTGACTTCATCTACCCATTACACTCAACAGTTTTTTACGAAGATGGTTAAGAGATCATTATCTTTCTTAGCAGATGATTACATTTTTTTTCGCATGTCTTTCACGCCTGTTAGTGTGGAAGTGTTTTGGCTGACTTTTCAATTAACCTGCTAAAATCATTAGTACATTGTTATGAAAATACAAATACAGTATAGTGAACATTAACATCATGATGGTGATTAAAATTAAGCAAGTAAAATTTTTACGTGTTTAGCAACATTGACAAAATATCATACTGCTGCACATATTAACGAATTTTACATGCCTCTCAAGTCGAACGATATGTAAATATACCAGTTAGCATAGCGTAATTATTACCATTTATGGAATTGCTGTTAAATATAAGCTATGCCAGTTGCCCCAGGGTATCATGCAGGCTATATGCCTCCTGATAAGTAATAAAATTTTATCAGGAGGCTAAACCCCTGACTAGTCTGTTGAGACAACATTGTATTGTGTCCAAGTCGCTAGCAAGGAAGGACACCTTAGGTTATGTTATGATGGGATATATCACTGTAAATACCACTGGCATTTATGTCACAACATTTAATGTTATGTTAGGTTATGATATCTTGCCCAGCCATGTAAAGCCTAGTTCCAAAGGTTAGGTTAGGATGATTTATGGCTCTCTATGGCAAGTCAGGTGATGGATCTAGCAGGGTGCAGAGCCCTAACCTGGAAAAACCTAGAATCTAGGCAAAGTTAGGTGAGGATGTGTGGTAATGACAGTATCCACATTATAATTACTTTTGCTTTATTTAATCCAAATACAGTAGGTTGCACAGACAAGCACCCAGAATTGGTAGATTTCTGAGTGAACAATTAGTTAACAAAGCATTCCCATTGGATATGATTGTCAAATTTGTGGAATACAAAACCAGAATGAAAAACATTAAATTCAATTGCAGTATGAATATATGGTACAGAATGATTACCAAATAAAACCACTTCCTCTTAGGGCTGCATCATTCTATAACACTCAACCAAGGTTATTCTTGCTCAAAAACTCAAAGTATGCCGAGTTGGGAACACCCTCCCATTGGCCCCTACAAGCCTAGGGAACGACTTGTTAAGTTAGGTTTGGTGTGGTTGGATTAGACAGCAACCATATTAGAGTAAATCCCTCATTTATGTATCAGAGTTCACCTAACCAAAGTTTGACATTTCTGGGCCAAAAACCCAGGAATCAAAGATATACAATTCTACCAAGAAAAACCCAGGAACCAAAGATATGTAATTCTACAAGAAAAAAAAACTGTTAGCAATGTTGCACTGGTCGAAGGGAATGTTGGTAACACTGCTTACACTCATAATAAGGCTGAGAAAGGGATTTGTGGTGTGTGGGAGGCCAAGTCAAGTGTTTCCAGGGTGGTGTATTTGGATGGCTGGGCACAACGGGAGTGGAACAATAGTAATACCACGTGTACAGGAGTAAGCACGCAGCAAATGGGCTGTTGGGGTAGGTAGGTGGCCAGGGAAGGAGTTTTTATAGCTGGGATAGGAGTGGGAGTGCAGTGTGAGATGGGAGTTATGGGGTAGGCAGGTGTCTGACTTCGTTAGAGCTTTCTCGGTTTTAAATTTTTTATGTAACTGCTTTTTCCACATTTCACTAAAGGATATTGAAGTAGTACTTTCCTTTATCTTGTAGTTAAATAATAAATGGTAATGCCACAAAAAACAACAAAGAGAGAACAATCCGTACCATGGTAAGAAAAACCCCACTGAATATATCTACAACCTGTAACAAATTTATATTGGTTGTAACACATTTATGTTTTAACACACATTAAAAGTGGGTTGGGGGTGGGGAGGTTATTGGCGAATCTTTGAAGGTATTCCCTAAAGTATGCCATCTATAACTTCAAAAATCCTTGGAACGACATCATAATACAGACCCTTAAGCATGCTTGGAACCATATGCTGAAGGGAGAAGAGGCCATAATGGACTTTCATGGGTTTGAAGTTGATGACTTCCATGCCCAACTAATGACTGGAAGAGACAAATATCCCAAGGATGATGCACAACTGCTGGGCAACAATGGTGGCAACTCTGGCTTTCAACTTTTTTGTCTGACAGTGAGACAACTGCTGCTGTATTTAACCCTTAATTGACAGATCCCCTCACATGAGTAGCAATAACAGGTTTAGGGTGGTGGACGGACTCACTCATATGAGCATCAATATTACGAGCCATCCATTTGAAGGAATCGGTGGGGGGGAGAAAGAGATTCCATTCCTACTTCTATAGCCCATAAATTCACTAATAGAAACTTTTAGGCTAGCTAAAATCAAGTAGGCAGCTCATGACAGAGTTAGTTGTGATCTTGACTTGAAGGGAGCATGTACTGCCTCTCTCTCTCACATGATGTCTTCTTAGATATCCGCTCATAAATATACCCAGGGGTTGCTGTTGGTTTTAGTTCTTATGTTATATGATAGTATGTCGGTTATAATTGACATTTTGCAAAGTGCAAAGAAATATTAGAAAATATGTGTATAATCCAAATAAGTTACTGCATCTTCGATCTAAGTAAATTTATGTAAAATGTCTTACAACAAATATACTCAGAATTTGTTACTGATTTTGGTGATTCTACAGAATAGCTCCGCACGGACTGCAAGGAACGTAACCGCGGATACGACATCCACTAGGGATTGGGGCATCCAATGTATTTCGCCGTATTTAGTACTGGCCCCTGCGGGTTAATTACAGTCGTCCGAATAAATATTACTTAAAATTCTTGTTCAGGAGGTAAAACTGCATAGAAAAACCGCAACTGCCATAGTCTAGGCTGCCGCGGAATAGTACCCTAGATCTACCCTGATTTTATTTCATCTGTTATGATAGTGTGTGAGCTGTAATAAAAAATATTATTAGAAAAACACATGTATAACTTGATCAAATTTATGCTTGTCTTGTAAAAGAGACACCACAAGGGGGTTGCAAATAATAATTTTCAACTTCTTGTAAAAAATAGGGAAAATTACTTATAATTTTTTCTCACACCTTGTGCATTTGCACAGGCATCTTCCTCTTTCCACTGATGCGTTTTTTCTTAATTGGCCCGACCTCAAAGTTTACCCTGCCTGGGGTTCTGCATATTGATTTTCTATCCCAGCTTTGCAAGGTTAAAATGGATAATTGCGAGATTCCTATCTAATATTTAAACAACATTACCTTAGGCTGAGGATTGGGCAAGAGGGATCATGAAGGGCAAATCCCTCTGGTCAGGAAAAGGGCTCAATATCCTGGATTAGGTTAGGCATGGATATCTTAGGTTGCAACATTATTACTTATTGCAATTTGCAGCCCCTTTGGCTAGGTTACAGGAACAGCCCTGAGGAAAAAGCCTCCTGGCCAAGTAATGCCTACTACAGCTCTAAGGTTAGGTTAGGCTGGAATAGGTAAATGTATTTCACTCATTTTAGGGTTTCCCATCCAAAAATCTGGTGTCCTACTGTGGTCCCCATAGGCCTCATTGTAGGCTATCAGCAGAGGTTCAGCATCTCTAAAACTTCTAATCTGCTACCAAATGATGTCAAAAATATTCTAAATACACAATAAATCAAGGGAAATCACATTTTCAATCCTAGAATACGATTACGATTATGGTTTAAAAAAAAAAAAATTACCATCCCCTATACATGTTAATAGTAAACCAATGCCAAGTTTCGCATTCATTTCATTCACTATAATACTAATTCAGTTTTCACTTACGTGGGTGTCCTAATAATTTAAAAACCTGGATTTCATAAAAAAAATTTATACAGTATACGCTTGAAGGAAATGTAAATACATCGAAACCCAATATTTCAAAGTTTCTCTCAATCAGAATAATCACGAAAATAGGCCTAGGTAAACCAAACCCAGAACCTCAGGAAGGCTTAGCCTACCCCACTAGGCCTAGTCACTAAAATGTACGTATTTAAGATTTGGCATACAGGTCACATTCACAAAAAACACACAAACGACCAAAGTACATATCTGAATAATCATTCCATGTCGATAGAATGTTTATTTAAAAGAAAAAAAAAAACACACTCAAAACTAACCTTGAAGCGGAGAAGGCCAACCTCAAACTTTCCATTCACAACAGATACTCTGCAGTGCTCTTTTCGAATTCGATGCAATAATAAAATTCACGCACAAAACCATAATATCCACAACGTTTCGTCGATTTCATGGCGAAATTTACAGACCAACGACAACTGAAACCAAGATCTCTAGATAAACGCTCACTCACTGGCGCTGGAACTTTGTCGGCGTATCTTGAAATCAACTGAACTTTTTTCCTTCGCTTTCTGCGCATGCGCCGTCAAAGTCGCCAGACGGCTGAAGACACCGGTCATAGTTTCTTTCCTCGTTCCTTTTATATTTACTGTAAAGGCCGAATGAACACCACGATATTTTAGCCATGTTAAACAAAACACCGTAGCAAATTATAACTACAGTACTCATAAAGTAAAATCAAAAGAATTGAAGCTAACCTTTCCTTTCACCTGGATATAGGCCACTCTGTAACTCTAGAATAGTCAGATGGAAACAAGTCATCTAGAAATAGACGGAACTAAAGGGAATATTATTAACAGGTGACGACCTTTCTCTTTCCTTATCCATTTCAAAGACTATTATTCAGGAAGCTTCTCCCAGGTTCCTGGATAGACGCGCTTCTTGCATTGCTGATGGCTCCCTCTTTGAAACGAGAGCCCAAAATTTGCTCACCCCATTCAAGAGAGAGAGAGAGAGAGACGCGGGGGGGGGGGGGGGGGGGGGGGGAGAGTTAATAATTTTAGCAGAAGTAACAGAAACACCAGGAAACAACAATATAACAGCAGGAGCATTAACAACAAAGAAGGGATGAGGGTCGTCGTGCTGAAGGGATTTCATGTCAGACATATCTCGGCAAAATATTAAGGCTTCGAATTTGGCCAGCACTTTGGTAGTAGAAGAACACGCTACAGAGAAACGTGGCCTGGCGATATACATCATATATATAATACACACACACACAGTGTGTTATATATATATATATATATATATATATATATAATATATATATATATATATATATATATATATATATATATATATAACAACTTCACATTATCAGGAGTTTAACTAGTAATAACGGTGGGGCTCCTGAAATTCCTGCACTAATGCTTACAATTACATCATAATTCAAATAATTTTGTCACGATGTTTGATGACAACAATAATTAGTAACAGGAAATGCAGTCACTTCGTATTCGCGTCCGTTTTTCTTTCTTATCGCATTAATTAACGGTCGAAGCGTCTCATACTTACTTGTCAATTCTGCCTCCACAGGGAAAGAGATAAGGCAATCAAAAATATAAAAATATTAGAAAGGCTGTCCGTATGCCGTTGGAGTGAATGTGACTTCTCAGATAATAGTCATATGATTTTTCTTCGTTTTCATTGGGATTTCATTTTTATGCCACCAACCATCAATTTACAACATAAGTGACTCAGATAATAGGGAGCTATAAGAATAATCCTCCTTCCACGAATAAAATAACCCGATCATTTCGATAACTTCAATGATTTTATTGATGTATAATTATGCAACATGAGACGCCATAGATGTTCATCCAAGACTGCTGTGTCTTACCTCTTATCTGATTCCTCTTTGTTACTCTTGAGATTTCGAACTCTTGCCAACCCATAAGAAACTCTTGCTCGTAGAAGGAAGCGATTCCTACCAAGAACGGAAAAAAGGAGGGGGGGGGGGGGGGGCGTTTGACAAATCTCGGTATTATTGCCCACCACTTCCGGCACCGACATTCCCTTCCAGCATCTCCTGGACAGAATATTGTAGAAATTTTCATTCACCTATTTTTCAAATAACACCAAACAGCAAGAGAGAGACTGTTCTAAAAGGGAATTGCCCAATAGCTTAATAAAACACAATAATGAATGTAGTCACATTAGTCATTAGAACGATGCAGTATTATTGCTGAGTCAAGTATAATACAAAACCAGCTTGGATGGAGTAACGGCAAGCTAGAAATTACCTTTATATACATTCATACATGCATACATACATACACTCACACACATATATATATATTATATATATGTACATAACCAATGTAGCACGAAGGAACACGTGCTTGGGAATATCCTTAAATCCACGGTACAAAGGCGAATGAAAACTGGGGACTTGGATTCTCAGTTTATTCTACATTTTCAAGTTCAAACTGAATGTAATAAAGGATGACAGACCTTTATGTACAAAAACAGAAAGGGAGGCGGGGTTACAGTTTGATATTCTGGGCGGCGTCTTCTTTAAGCAAAAGAGACAAGGAAAAAGGATCAAGGGACAATCCAGGATGGATATTTAAATTGAAGCCACGTCAACAAGGAATTTATAATATATATATATATATATATATATATATATATATATATATATATATATATATATATATAGAAGAGAGAGAGTCCTCATCATCATATCATCTTTCCCCTTATAGATTTGACGCCTATCTTCAGTTCACAGAAGCGAAGGCTGACGAACAGATAATATGAAGACTTTACCTATTCCAAACTCGAAGAAAGAAAGGAATGGCACAAAGGAAAAGGAAATTACTTTCACAAGAATGAGATCAGATTAAAAAAAGCTCAAGATGAAAGATTTCTATCATATTCCCTCAGAAGGGATCATTCGAATGAACGCTGTCAATCAGGGTCCCTGGTGAGTCGGAAGTTGGGGGAAACCAAAACACGCTGGTTGGTAAGCAAGGAGGCAGTTAGTTAGTTTCCCCAGGTAAAGCCTTAGTTCCAAAGTCTTTACGACTTGTGTGGCTTAGTTGGCAGCAGTCTTGCCATTCAGTTGAAAAACCTGAGTTTGATCACTGACAGAAACCTAACTAAATCAACTAACTCCCAGATACAGTTTCCACCGAACCGATCAACAGAGGCAAAATGAATTTAAACGGAGCTGCTTAAATCACTCTAGGCCCATTGAAAGGGATTCGAATCTGGGTTTTCCCGCTGGTGAGGACAGTATGAATGTAGGTTGTATAATTTCCTTGTGTATGAAGTTACATCCATACATACAC
>NC_061105.1:24869021-24893945 GCF_015104395.2 Macrobrachium nipponense
ATACATACACACACACACCGCTGGTTGAAAACAAGTCAACGACTGTAAGTGGAGAGCCATTCTTTGACAATTGCTGGATAATCGTATGAAGCACTTGTTAGGACTTCTCATAGGTCGTTGTCTTTTCACTTAACTTGTTTGTGATATGTGTGCGATAAGTCGCTGATGCGTTCTTGACATGTTTTACTGTAGAGCGGACGAAGCCTAACATTTCGGCGCTTCAGTTAATCCAACTCAAAATAAGATACATCACCAACGAAGTAAAGATGACATACAAGCAATTACAGCAACGGATCAATACATACAGCTTTTACCGTCGACATAAAAAAATACAAATAAATAAACATCAGTGACATACGATCCTGAACTGCATCGGAAATCATCCCGTGCAAACCTTACCTAATCCGTCGCTAAGCGAACGTCCGTGACAAGTCCCGGACGAGTCGAAAGAATAATGTTTTTCTGGCGACTGATGTTGAGCCCCTTTCTTTTTCTCTCGCCATTTTGCCTCTGGAATAATCAGTACATTTAAAAAAAATTTCAAGTTATGGAAACACATTCTATGAATACACAAAATATAATTAAGTCCACTAATATCTAAAAAGTCAACAGAAACAACTAATCTCAAAACACGCAAAATAGAGCAAATAAACTACAGATGCCTAGAAATACTACAGACTTTAAATAGAACCGTTTCATCTAAACTTCCCTCAAACCCAAACCCTATACGACGGACACAATGAATGGGACAGTCCATTTATGCTCACCCGTGTTTGACCTCTGACCTTTCGAAAGGATCTTCTATCCGGGTTATTTGTGGAGCAATAAAAACTTCCAGACAAACACTACGCTCGCTCAAGGCAGAAGAAGGTGAAGTAGAAGAAGAATGAGAAATATACACAGAGAGGACATTCGACAAAAGGAAGAGTTGCAATGATTACCAAGCAAGTGTTGATCCAGACTCTGTTCTGTGCTTGCAAGTGGAGGTTATTATTATTATTATTATTATTATTATTATTATTATTATTATTATTATTATTATTAATGAAGTTTAACAACAGGTCAGAAAAAGTAGTTACTTGCATTATTAGTAATATCGTAGTCCAACAGAAAGTTGTTACAGAGGTATTCATTATTATTATTATTATTATTATTTATTTATTTTTTTTTTTTTTTTACTCTATCACAGTCCTCCAATCCGACTGGGTGGTATTTATAGTGTGGGGTTCCGGGTTGCCCATCCTGCCTCCTTAGGAGTCCATCACTTTTCTTACTATGTGTGCCGTTTCTAGGATCACACTCTTCTGCATGAGGCCCGGAGCTACTTCAGCCTCTAGTTTTTCTAGATTCCTTTTCAGGGATCTTGGGATCGTGCCTAGTGCTCCTATGATTATGGGTACGATTTCCACTGGCATATCCCATATCCTTCTTATTTCTATTTTCAGATCTTGATACTTATCCATTTTTTCCCTCTCTTTCTCTTCAACTCTGGTGTCCCATGGTATTGCGACATCAATGAGTGATACTTTCTTCTTGACTTTGTCAATCAACGTCACGTCTGGTCTGTTTGCACGTATCACCCTATCCGTTCTGATACCGATAAGTCCCAGAGGATCTTTGGCGTGATTCGTTTTCTATCACTCCCTCAGGTTGGTGCTCGTACCACTTATTACTGCAAGGTAGCTGATGTTTCTTGCACAGGCTCCAGTGGAGGGCTTTTGCTACTGAATCATGCCTCTTTTTGTACTGGTTCTGTGCAAGTGCCGAGCATTCACTTGCTATGTGGTTTCTGGTTTCATTTTTCATATTGCACTTCCTACATATGGGAGAGATGTTATTTCCGTCTATCGTTCTTTGAACATATCTGGTTCTTAGGGCCTGATCTTGTGCCGCTGTTATCATTCCTTCAGTTTCCTTCTTTAGCTCTCCCCTCAGTAGCCATTGCCAATTGTCATCGCTGGCTAGTTCTTTAGTCTGTCTCATGTATTGTCCGTGCATTGGTTTGTTGTGCCAGTCCTCTGTTCTGTCTGTCTTTCTCCTGTCTCTGTATATTTCTGGGTCTTCGTCTACTTTTATTAGTCCTTCTTCCCATGCACTCTTTAGCCACTCGTCTTCACTGGTTTTCAGATATTGCCCCAGCGCTCTGTTCTCAATGTTGACGCAGTCCTCTATACTTAGTAGTCCTCTCCCTCCTTCCTTTCGTGTTAAGTATAGTCTGTCCGTATTTGCTCTTGGGTGTAGTGCTTTGTGTATTGTCATATGTTTCCTGGTTTTCTGATCTATGCTGCGGAGTTCTGCCTTCGTCCATTCCACTATTCCTGCGCTGTATCTGATTACTGGCACTGCCCATGTGTTTATGGCTTTTATCATATTTCCGGCATTGAGTTTTGACTTGAGTATCGCCTTGAGTCTCTGCATATATTCTTTCTGATCGTGTCCTTCATCTCTTGGTGTTTTATATCCCCTCCTTCCATTATTCCCAGGTATTTGTATCCTGTCTCATCTATGTGTTTGATGTTGCTCCCATCTGGTAGCTTTATCCCTTCAGTTCTCGTTACTTTGCCTTTTTTGTATGTTGACTAAGGCGCATTTTTCTATTCCAAACTCCATCCTGATGTCCCCAGATACAATCCTTACAGTCTGGATTAGGGTATCTATTTCCTTGATGCTCTTACCATACAGCTTGATGTCGTCCATGAACATCAGATGGTTGATTCTGTTGCCTCTTTTCTTGAGTTGGTACCCGGCATCCATCTTCTGTAGTACTTTTGTCATGGGAATCATGGCTACTACGAAGAGTAGTGGGGACAGTGAGTCGCCCTGGAAGATCCCTCTCCTGATATTAACCTCTGCTAGTCTTATTCCAGAGCTTGTAAGTATTTATTCCAGTTGCGCATTGTATTTTTGAGGAAGCTGATGGTGTTTTCCTCTGCCCCATATATTTTCAGGCATTCTATTAGCCATGTGTGTGGTATCATGTCGAAGGCTTTCTTATAGTCTATCCATGCCATGCTTAGGTTGGTTTTCCTTCTCCTACTGTTCTTCATTACCATTTTGTCTATCAGGAGCTGGTCTTTTGTGCCCCTACACTTCCTTCTGCAGCCTTTCTGTTGGTGGGGGATGGTGTTTGTCTCCTCTAGGTAGTTATATAGCCTTTCACTGATGATACCTGTTAGTAACTTCCACATTATTGGTAGGCAGGTGATGGGCCTATAGTTACTGGCTATATTTCCCTTACTCTTGTCTTTTTGTACTAAGGATGTTCTTCCTGTGGTCATCCATTTGGGTGCTTGGTGATTTGAGATACAATGCTGGAGTTGTTCTGCTATTCGTGGGTGTAGGGCCTTGAAGTTTTTTCAGGCCAGTATCCATGGACTTCATCGGGACCTGGGGCTTTCCAGTTTGGCATTTTCTTAGTTGGTGTGTCGACTGTGTCTGTCGTGATCTCTGTGAATCTTTGTTTTATTCTCCCTGTTTCTTCTTCCTTGACTTCCTGGAGCCATGTTGCATGTTTGTTGTGTGATACCGGGTTGCTCCATATGTTTTACCAGAGTCTCTTACTTGGTTCGGCTTCAGGAATTTCTGGGTGGTTGTCTTCCCCTCTTAGTTGGCTGTATAGTCTTTTCTGGTTGGTTCCGAATAGTTTGTTCTGTTGGTATCCCTTATTCCTGTTCGTGTACCGTTGGATCTTATGTGCTTTGGCCTTAAGCCTCTGTTTTACATCTTCTATTGTGTTGTTTATTCCCCTCTCTTGTACTTTGTATTTCTCGTTGAGTTCCTCCCTTGTTTTCTTGCTTCTTAGCCTTTTTTCTGCCATCTCTTTCAGTTTACTCAAGTCAGATCTCATCACCATGATTTGCTTTTCCAGGCGCCTTTTCCAAGGAGGTTGCTGTTTTGGTTTCTGTTGGGTTGGTTGTGCTGGTGGTGTTGGTGTTCGAATCCCCATCAGTTCTGCTACTAATCTTGCTCCTGCATATGTCAAGTTATTTGTTTCTGTGATACTGGTGGTGTGTATTATGCCCATTATTTCATTGACCTCACTTGTTTTCTCCCTTAATTTCTTGGTGTTGTAGGCTTTCATGGAGGGGATCTTTGTTCTCTCTGTATCTGGCTCCATCCATTGTCTAATCTTTTTCTACCCATTCCGTCCTCTCTGTTACTTCGTCGGTGTTTCTTCGTGTGTCGTTGTTTGATACCTCATCCTCCCTGTCGTCTTCTGTGGCATCGTCTCTCAGTTCGTATTATTATTATTATTATTGTTATTATTATTATTATTATTATTATTATTATTATTATTATTTTATTATTATTATTAGATTTTAGCTTCACAGAAATCTGTCGACAGATCAAGCTGTCAACTAGACAGAAAGAGGGACGGGGCAAACGGCACTTCTTGCCAAGTCTATAGGAAGGAGTTGAACGAAAATGCAGATACAGTTCAAAGAAACTGAAATTAGTGAGGGGGGAGGGGGTGGGGGGGGGACATCTGGTATTCAGGCACTCATTGAACTGCATAAACACAGTAAGGTAACTGATGGAAAAATTTGTTACATATTGTTGACAATAAGAGCATTTCTTATGAAATATCTGAAGCCAAAAACAGTCGCTCTAAGTTATTGGCAACCTCTGGAATTCATGAATATCCAAATGAAACCTACTAGATTCAGGGAGCTTGAGGAACTGCTGTTTTCTGGCGTTCACAGAAATGTTTTTGACAAATGATGGCACTTGCAAATTCGTAGGGATGCAGGAAACTAGTTGGTGGAAACCGTTATTAATGCCAAGGGAAACTGCTCGAAATAACTGCAGGCATTTGGGAAACTTTCGCTGAGAAACTGAAACTCTGATCAAGGAACCTGTTAGTGTTTGGAGGATCTTTTTCAAAACGCAACTTTTATTTTAGTAAAAAATATTAAGGTTCAGTTCCCCATAAAACTGCTGGAAGTTAATGAAGTGAACTGGCACTACTCTATCACTATGAGAATCGTAGTCAAGAGAGAGAGAGAGAGAGAGAGAGGAAAACGTTTTGCGGGAAAATTCCGGGATCCTCCGGAAAACGTTGTAAATTGTCCTTCAAGTCTCGGTAGAGCAAGAGAAAAATGGACGGACTTTGCGGTAAAGGTCCGGGAAGGGAGAAGGACGAATTCCACAAGAGGAAACTTAGAGGGACACACAAACGCACGGGCAGCATTCATCACTCCACTTGAAATGTTCATAATGGACGGCTTTCAACGACATTGAACGTTAAGGCACCTCATTATCTGCATCAGTGTTACCGTAACCATGATATAAAAACGAGATAATATTAATATGTGAAAAAATTGAACAACTTCCAACACCCGACCAGGAATCCCGAGAGCAGTAGCAGCATCCGACCTAACGAGTAAACAAAACATTCCCGCAGGAAATGGAGTTGATGCTCCCACAGCTACATCACCGTTGATGCTGGATGGGGGATGGATTAGTCGAAGGGGGAAGTGGCTGGAGTTTGGTCTGTGCAAAAAGGATAATTTGCAGTAAGAAAGAGAAAGAATCAAGGTATTAATACAAAACTCAAATGTTGATGGGATGCTGAAGTTACATACTGGAAAACAATGCTTACTAAAAAAAAAAAAAACTTTATATATATATATATATATATATATATATATAATATTATATATAGTATATATATATACTATATATATATATATATATATATATATCATGAACGGGTAAAGCCCAAGTTATCAGAACAAGTTCTGAAGACCTGCCAACAGCGAAAGTCGAGCTAAGTGGCCTATTGTGAGAAACTGAAATAAATTTCCATTTTCTCCTCCGAGGCAGTTCTACCCAAAAGATTCCATACCAGAGATTCTTGTCTCACAAACTATTATTTTTATAATTCTTATTACCAAATGGAAAATTAAAATCTGTCATTTGCAACAACTTTTCTTTATTCTCAGCTGAAATCTTTAACATATCATCATTTGCTTCCAGATATAAATTCTTCAACATTTTGGGTTTATTCACTATCCTTCAATGTAACATACGCAATATTATCTGTGTATGTGTAATGATAAATATATCAATTACATGATAAAAAGAAATGTAATACATTCCATATAGAATACAAGCATAACTCAGAATCAGGTCACAGGTCGACGAGGAAAGAATTGCCTAAAAATATAGTCACAGGCTAGGAATGCAAAACAACAACATACGAACGAAAACCTCCTCCTGCTCTGGGAACCTACTTTTGCTTCCACGAGAACTCTGACTAAAAAGAGGTGTTCGTTCGTACTCACATATCTCTTGTTAGGTTTGTTAACCTATTACACTGTACATAACTCTGTAAGAGATCACTTCTTCTTCATCCTCCAACTATCTCAGATATATCAATGCTCTTCTCTGGAAAGTCTACTTCAAGAATGTAACTGCTAAGAAAATATATATATATGGCTACTTCCGTGTTTCCACGACAGCCTCCGAGACATACCAAGACTATGAAAGAGAATTAAAGAATATATCCTTCTTGCCTGCAGAGAGAGAGAGAGAGAGAGAGAGGGGGGGGGGGGGGGGGGGTGGATGGAGAGAGAGAGAGAGGGACGGAGTTGTCAACATCTCCCAACACACAGCTGTTTTGGTTCTGCAAGTCTTAAAGTACCAACTGAGGACTGTGAACGGACACTTTAACACACAAGTGTGTCCAGTCCCTTATTACATATGTATGAGAGAGAGAGAGAGAGAGAGAGAGAGAAATTTACCCATACAGATTTAGTCTATTCCTTGGATTTATCCCAATAAGTATTTACACTACAGTTTCCCTCAGAAAAAGGAGAAAATCCATTTCTCTGGACGTGACTGTTCATGCAAAGGTCATGTCCAGGTATTTACACCCCAAGAGGAGAGAAAACTTGTACAATTTTAAAACCTGCGAAGTCTTCAAGAGTTCTAAGTTGCTAAGGTTTAGTGAGGCTAAAAGTAAAGATGTAAAAAGAGAAATAAATAGAAAAAATAAGTCTAAAAATGCCTAGATAAAAAAATACCGGCAAATAGGAAAAATAAAAATATACATTAAATTGCGAGGAAAATAAATCGAAAGGTTAAAAAGTTCGAAGGAAGTCAAAGTATAAACAAAGGTTTTTGGAGAGAAATACAAATGTAAATAAATAAAGATTAAATCTATTCAGAAGAGAATTTTGTGGAAAAAGATAAAAGGAAAATAAATATCAAGGGCAACTTACTGAGGCCATGTTGGCATTCATAGAGACACAGACTTCGTTGTACCCTCCCTCCCAAGGACAGGAAGGGGGAATTACAGGGAGAACTTGTCACCCGAATCTCAGAAATTCGGTCTTTATAGTCCCCAACCACATCTATCGACAATTATAAACAAATGATTTTCCCCTCTGTTCGTGAAGTTATAGATTTTACAAGGCAAAGAATTTTTCGTACAAACGTGAGGTGGATGGTGGGTGAGTTAAGGGGGGAGGGGGGCCACTAGTAACAGAGCAAACGGTAGTTGAGAATGGGTATAGGGGCAAAAGAACTAGGAGGAAATGGCGGGGGAGGTGAGGGTTGAAGGGGAAGGAGTGTATAAGGGTAAAAAATAAAGATAATTCACCTTATATTACGTAGAGTTTGTCTTTTTATTTACGAATATATACACATACATACATACACATACTATATATATACATATATATATATATATATATATATATATATATATACATATATCTATATATATATATATATATATATATATATATATATATATATATATATATATATATACATATATCTGTAACTTCGTCAGTTTCTTGTCTTGAGTGATCTTACTTACACTAGATCCTGATTTAGTTTTATTTTATATGAATAACGTTTCCCCCAACGTGAGGTGGGCCCCAAGAAAAGCACGGATTGTGATCACTGTGACATTCACACCTAAGACTGTTGAATCACGGATGAACACAATGTGCAGAATAATTCCGCAAACCTAGCTATTTCATATACCAACACAGATGGCACAACAGCAGATTGTTGAAGCCCCTTCTCTCCAAGACCTTTAACTGTCCATCATGTATAAATATATGTATATATATATGATGGGTAGTAATACTCCTTAGAGTTAACGAGTAGCAGCAGGATTAACTCAACAAAGGATCCGGGAACTGAGAGAAGATGAATTGTTTCATAATATGCAAATTCGGAAAGAAGATTAACAGTCGGCAGATGCTTCGTCCGAAATGAAGATGCTGCATAGAAGAATATTATTTCTATTTTGTGTGTGTGTGTGTGTGTGTGTGTGTGTGTGTGTGAGAGAGAGAGAGAGAGAGAGAGAGAGAGAGAGAGAGAGAGTAAGGGGAATCAAAATGAAAAAAAAAAAAAATCCAAATAAAGTACTTACAATAAACAACTTTATCATGTAGGTAATGAGGCTATTTGATTTTCAGACGAGACAATATTAAATCTGTAATACCCTTATGAGTTTGTTTGTTTGTATGATGTTTTTACGTTGCATGGAACCAGTGGCTATTCAGTAACGGGACCAACGGCTTTACGTCACTTCTGAACCACATCGAGAGTGAACTTCTATCACCAGAAATACACATCTCTGACTGCTCAATGGAATGCACGAGAATCAAACTCGCAGCCACCGAGGTGGCAGGCCAAGACCAAACCGACCGTGCCACTGAGGCGCTACTCTCATTTTTCAGTGCTTCATCAACAGCACTAGTGGCAGTTACAACAACTACTACAAGCAATTAATTTGATGATTACCCGTAACCACTGAAAATCTAAAGATGATTACTCTCTCTCTCTCTCTCTCTCTCTCTCTCTCTCTCTCTCTTCCTCTCAGAATTAGGCACAAAGAACGGTTCACGTACAAAGACCTTGCAAAGACCTACATGACAACAAAAACAAACAAAATGATATCAATAACTACAGAAATGAACTTTTGCGAAAATAAACAAATGTCTAATTAATATAATAATTATGTATAACATGTGTATATAACTTATTTTCAACTTATGATGCATAATTTGTTTTAACATTTTTTTTACCAAAGTCTTGTAAATACTTAAAACTAGGTCTTTGGCAACTGTACTACCTTTCCGTCCCCATGACGTCACAAAACGCACGCAGGTACCAAACCCTCATAATCTACCGGCTGCTCTACGAGCAAGAGCCCGTGCTGGCACAAGGCCAGCTTAATCTCAAACAACAACAACAACAACAAACCCTCACACCGCACATATGGATACTTCCTGAACCTCCTCTTCAGCATCATTCATTTATTATCCTTTTCACAGATAACATCATAATCACCAGGGTTGCAATCATTATTAGAAGTCCAATTACTTTTTCCTTTGTAATAAAATATTTTGTGGTTATCAATCATTTTTTTCTTTTGTCCGCTGCGGATTTTTTAAGGCTGTGTGTGTGTTGAGAGAGAGAGAGAGAGAGAGAGAGAGAGAGAGAGAGAGAGAGACCGCGCGCGAGTCTGGAACAATTAAACGAGAAGCGACTTTCTGGCTGAACCTCAATGTTACAACAACTGCGAGAAGGGAACTCCTCCCGAGTGTCTCTTCATTATTTATGGAGTTGTTTTATAATTTTCTTGGTTACCTCTACTACGTCCCCTTTAAGTACTTGTCACCTAAACCTAAACAAAGTATCGAACATAACTTGTTGCAGACTCTCTCTCTCTCTCTCTCTCTCTCTCTCTCTCTCTCTCTCTCTCTCTCTTACACACACACACGAGCGCGCGCCCGCGAAATTAAAAAAAATATTTTCCCCCCGTGAAAACAAATAAAATATTACAGCCCTAATAACTGATATGGGAGATACATTTAACTTTCCATTAATTTATAATTGAATCCTAATGAATTCTGGCATCCCCTCTCACCCTCCCTCCCCCTCCCCCTCCTGACGAAGCAACAGCACCTGCTCCTCACACAATGTTATCAGTCGAGAGGCCTAGACCATGTTGGCATCGTCTCCTTGCCGAAACTGACTGTTTCACTGTCACATAACGAAGGCTTCGTGTATATTGTTGCTTTTTCGTAATTCTATTACATTAAAATACTGGTCTGATCTTCTAATAATTCTAAATTATAAGCGTTTCAGAGTAGAGATCTAAACCGCGTTTACAAAGAGTTATCTGGGCTCTTATCTACCTGCAACTTAAACGTAATGACTATTACAGTTATTCATTAAAGGAAATTAATGGCCTTGGTTCAGTCATGATTGCCATGGTACTGCTATGAATTTTAAAATTAATGCCATCTCAACCCTTGTTTTTAGAGCTATGAAATATACCTCAAATTGGAATTTATTTCACGAAGAAATTGAATTTTTAAAGAGGTATTTTATTAACAATTCTTATCCTGTAAATGTTTTTTATAATATAGTAAATAGAATTTTAAATAATAATTTTTCTGAGCAAGTTCCTTCCTATGATGTTAAGAAGCTAGTTATGTACTATAAAAACAAATTAGGCGAGCGAATAAGGAAAATCATTGAAAGTGAAATAGGTTGTTTAAAATTAAACTTGATTCCTGTCAACCCATTAAAAATTGGCACATTTTTTACGCACAAAGAAAAACTACCACCGTAACATGAGATCCGACGTCATTTATAAATTTAATTGTCCGGGTTGTCCTGGTATTTACGTCGGATCGACCAAACGGTTACTAAAAGTGAGATATTCCAGTCACTTAGGTGTTAGCTACAGAACAGGACAAAGGATAACAAATCCAGAATTATCCAATATCCGTAACCACGCCAAAATATGTAAAATTAATATTGATAAAATACATTTTTCAATCATTGACAGCACTCCCAACAATTACTTAACGACACTTGAGTCATTTTACATCAAACGACTGGTTCCTTCTCTAAATGCAAACGTGGCTGCTGCCACGTTGTATTTAGCATAACTGAGATCTGGGCCGAGATGTGTTTTCAAATCATTCCCTTCTCTACTTGTACTTAGGGTACTTGTCCTCTCATTATTTGTTTTAAATGTTTCTGTAAATTTTAATTAAATTTATTTATTTATTTTTATTTATTTTTTATTTTTTATTTATTTTATTTTATTTATTTATTTTTAACATATTTCTAATAGTTTTAGTCTATTGTTTGTTTTAAATGTTCTCTAAGGTTTTTAATTAACTTATTATCTTGATATTTTAATCAATGTATTATTTTACTATTAATTAAATTGTCACAATTTATAATTACAGGCTCTGAAGATGTACTCTGAAGCAGTATGAAACGTTCTAATAAAATATTCTTCACTATGTTTGGTGGATCCTGGACCCTTTTTAATGCTCTCATCTGATTGAATATATATATATATAATATATACTTAAATAAAAATATTATTAAAGATAATATATTAATATATAATATATTAGATAATCAATTGAAACATCAGCAGGGAAGCGCCATCTACATATTAGTAGGGACACCAAGGCCAAAACCCGGAACAGCATTTTGTACAACTTTATTGGGACATGTTTCGAGTAGCATTATCACTCGCTATCAACCTACAAAATTAAAATGAATGACATTATAATTCTTGCAATCAAATTCACAATAATAAAATTACATGTATACAAATTATAAGATTACGTTAAAAAATAGATAATACTTAAAATAATTAAAAAAAGGCTAAATGAAACAATTGAGTAGATAAAATGAAATAAGCAGAATGCAAATTTAAGTAGCAAAAACGGATGGTACAAAAGAACAGTAAATATACTAAGTCGATATACAAACCAGCAAGATGCAGACTAAAAACACAAAAGTGAGGTCACAGCTACATTTTTAACCAGGGAAGGCTTTACCTAAACAGAATATAAAAATTCTAAAATGAAAACATATGAAATTTTTTGCTTATCCTACATGAGAGAAAGAAAGAGAGCAGACAAAGATAATAGGAAAGCAGGAGTGTATCCTCCTTTGACTAAAGTTAAAGGACGAAAAGCCTTCTTAGATGACGATGATAAAAGTATTTCATGAAAATATTTCCAGACAGAAGTGGAATAAAGCATATCGACCAATTATCACTGAAAGCGACCAACCCGGCACACTGAACAATTAACTCTAAAATTATTCTCCAGCGATTGGCCCAATCAAGGCAATACACAATCCTTTGATCCATTTACTACTCCTTCCCTGAGAGACGATTGAGAGATCATAGTCATCTGGCGTCACAACGAAAGTCTTCGTCGACACCGGGATACACAGCTACACAATACTGTCCTCAGACGGGGCCAAAGGTTTGGGGCACTAATGCGCCCTGTCGTCGGGCAGAGGACTGACAAAACCACAGTGGAGACACTTGTCAAACTATTTGGGCGATAGTGTGGTACCTATAAACACTTACCATCTATTTATAAACACTTGACCTCAACACAGAGGCTTTAATCATGAATGAAAGAGAACATCCAGTCAGTTTCACTTTCGAAACGCAATTCTCTTGGAAATAATATTAAGTTTCAAATTTTATATTTCGGACACGTTTTATAAAGAAGACCGATCATTCAAATATTAACTCCTTATATAGATAAGTTGTAAATCTTTGCAAAAGCAAACTTACCCTGGCCATAGACTGTTTCCGGACAAAATGATGCGTTTATAGAGAAAGCTGTTTGTGAATGAATGAAACAATAATACACAACAAGCAACAAGGGAGCACCAAAATCGCCGATTACTAGAGGGAGCTTCTCGCTTATGTAACAGCCCAGAAGGGAATGGATATATATGTCACTTATTTTTCCGATTTCTGCTTAACTAAGTGATGTCCTTTGTATAAAATTATGAGATATTTATAATGAAAAAGATTATCACCACTCGAAAAAGATAAATATTATGGACTTTATTTTTCTAGAATAAGATTAGAAAATGGTTCGAGACAGATTTCCATAATTAGTTTCGAAATAAATTACCCAAATAAAATTTTTTTTTTTCTTAATTAGATGTCATATGTAAAAAATATTTCATTAAGGTAACGAGATTACGCAACGTTGTGCGGGAACTTCGTAAAATTAACCTTTTAATGGACGGGTCTTACGGAGATTTATCAGACGGCGCCTTTCTTGGGAGCGAGGGGAAGGAAGGAAGGAAGGAAGGAAGGAAGGAAGGAACCAGTTGTTCTTACTCAAGAGGAAGCAGGTGTCTCCAAAACACAGCTGACTGCCTCTCTTAAGGAGGTGGTCAGTGTATCACGAAAGTACTACGGATATGTAAGACTGTAATACGAAAGTTGTTATAACAGACATTTTTAATAATAGTAATAATAATACTAATACAGTTACTCAATTTTCATTACGCGTTAAGACATTAGCTACAACTTATAATTGGTATTACTGCTACGTGACTATGAAAATGAATGGAAAGGGTCATTCCGGTAATCGGTTATATCACAAAGCTTTTTAAACTGAGAGAAGTGTAGCTGTTGAAGGAAGCACTCATCCTAGTCCTTTTGGGCCTAGAATGCTTCCTTTCTCTCTCTCTCTCTCTCTCTCTCTCTCTCTCTCTCTCTCTCTCTCTCTCTCTCTCTCTTTCTCTCTCTCTCTCTCTCCCTGGCTTCGGGTCTTCCATCTAATCTCTCTCTGTAGATGTATTTTAATTTCAAAATATCACGATGACGTCTCTTTCTCTCTCCTCCGCTTGTTTGTTAATAGTATGCAACGCTTTAATTTAATTCCTACTGATATTGCTTCTCATCATTCAACTGAATCTTACCCTTATGAAAACGAATAAATCAAACTTCTTCTCGCTGGAAAGAAAAGAGTAATTCTAGTTTCCAGGACCCATGACAACATGGAAATACTTATGCAAGTTCTTCTCGCCGAAGATGTAGCAAGTGAATATGGCTGCGGAATGAAGCTGAAGGACTGAAGGCTATTTCGAGGAATTATCTCCTGGAATTAACTTCTGAAGATTTCTCGTAATTCCGATCATTTCCCTTCAGATATTCCCAGCCTGTGCCATCCCCCTTGTAGCACTGTGTGTGCAGCTAATTCTGTAGGCCTTGCCTTCCCTCTTAAAGGCGTCCATGAAATGGAGTTTCCTGGAAGATTTGTTCCAGCTGTGCCCGTTTGTGGGACGATCTTCCTTATCGTGTTGTCGAACCACAGAAACGTCGAATGTTCAAATTTGTTACAAATGCCTCTTTAGTTTAGCAGCCTCAGAAGAGTTCGTTTTCACTATTTAGGAGTATTTTCATTTTTTTTTTTTTATTTGTCTTATGGCGTTTATTCTTATTTCTATATTTCTTTCAACCGCACGGGGCAGCTTTCCCCATCGGGGTACTTGGGGTTGTAACGTTCCGTTCTTCTAAATATGGTGGCAGTTTGACTTATGTCGATGTTAATATAATTAGAAAAAGATATGTTTAACAATAGACACCACATACATAGTATAAATAATTCATAAAAATTCCAGCCTTAAAGCAGACAATACATAAGCGTCTATCGTAAGGGCAGTAGTATCCGATCCCTTACAATAAATCTGAAAGCGACCAGAGAGAATACAAAACCGAAGGCGAATCCGAACCTTAAAAGCTCGTGAACATCGCAGCAGCCTCTGAGTGTCTGTCATGCGGCCGCTGTACCAAGAGACAGGGAACAAAAGAATAACCCACATGGCAAGCAAAAGGAAAGGAGGACAAAAAGGACGAAGAAAAGGCACCGAAAATGAGAAGAGCAGTATGGGGAATAATAATAATAATAATAACTTAGAAAACTATTAAACTTATACATTATGTAAAACTAACAGACACATTAACCAAATACAATCCTAATCTCTTATCAGAAGACCGAGGAGCAAATTAAACGGAGGCTGACAATTGGGAGTTATTTGTTTGCCGGATTAGGCGAATCTTTTCATCCCGAACCTAATCTCCAGTAAAATGGCGTCGATGTCCAATCGCCTGACATGAATTGATTGCTACTGCTTGCTATTTCTTTTTTCATACAATGCGTTTGAACAACATTATGTGAAGATTTTCCCAAGATAACGAGAGAGAAACGTCTCTTTTAACTGCAGATTTGTAAGGAACTCTGGTGGTTATGAGCGGCAATGTCATTTGCGACAAGAAAATTTATATATACCTTGACAAATCTGTCATTGCAACCACAATAAAGAAACCATTTCATTTCTCTCTTGCCAAGTTCATGCATTTGGTTCAATCATTGTCTGTATCGTTTCTCCTCTACCAAATTTCAAGTGTAGCTCCCCCTCTCCTCAAAACCGAACCATAAATCATTTCGCTGTGCAACTGCATCCAGGTCAGCTGGCGACACCAAAACATTGCCCCGGGAGGGACAAGGAGGGACGTTTGCACAGGCTGCAGAGTGAAGGATGTGGGAGAGAAGCCTTCCCCAGATATTTTTCAAAAGATTGATTTATAACGTAATATTTTATGGCCAAAAACGTTCAGCATCTTGTGATCCCTTGATAACATAACTTGCACTGAATTCCACGGAAAGTGGAAGTCAGTTTTTGTTTTCCTTTTTTCATTTGCCACTATACTATAAAAAAAAAATTAGAAGTACCTTAGTAGATAAATAATGAAAGGGTATGATAATATTATCGATAAGGCCTAAACAATGTTATTTAATGAAATAATACAGAAATGTTCACACTTCAGTGGTATTTATTCATAAAGATGCGTTGCTCATCTCTTCCGATAAAAATGTCACATCTGGTCACCATACGGTGGTTGCCGCAATAGAATTCCCATAAAATCTTTTGAAAATTCGAATGAAATATTTCTTATTTTCACCGCCAGGCTTCGAACTTAGGTCGGGAGGAGAAATGCAGTCATCACTGACTAGTCATAAGCTGCAACGAAGGGTGAGAAGTTAACTCAGATCCTTAATACTTGTTTCTTCAGCAGTCAAGATCTGCAGAGGGGACTGAACGAGGAGTTTACAATAAGTCACGATTTGAAATCATGACTCAAAATATAAAACCTCATACCTTTCTCAACCCCCAACTGCATGAAATCAATAGGACCCATATTGCTATAAGAAAAATTTCCAATGGCACATTTTGAAGGAAATCATTTATATTGAGCATCCAGTGACGATAATTAAATGAACATCTTAATGGAAATTCGTTATCATGAAGATCAAACGATAATTAAATCCAGAGGAAGACGTGAAATAAAATAATGAAGCTGAAAATGAATAAAGTAATTTATGGAAAAAATTATTAGGCAGCACCTATGGCGGTTGTTTCTATCCGTCTTGCCTGAAAAAGTTAAAGGTTTCACTTCAGTCGAAATACGGTTGGCAAGACAGTGAGGGGTACATATTACTGTCTGTGTGTGAGAGAGAGAGAGAGAGAGAGAGAGAGAGAGAGAGATGAGAGAGGAGAGAGAGAGAGAGAGAGAGAGAGATTTATATAAAGACTATTAAGCCCAACACTGGAAAGCCTTATATTTCGACCGAAGTCTCTCCGAACCCGATCACCGGCAAATATGGACAACGGACTGGTGATCAAGATTTGATATCGAAAACCCAGGTGTTGAATAATGATTCTGGTAATCTCAGAAATGGTGGTAGTCCTGTGATGCAATGGGTCATTCCCTCATTGTTATGCCCTCGTTAGCTCGCACCTGGTCTAGCCTGGTGGCTGGATCTGCAGAAATACTTGTGTGAGAGGAGGTCGTAAGAGGAACCCCTCCATGAAGTCAGATAAATCCCAAGCCTTAGTGATAGGTTCACGTTCGGATTAAATGGTGATATTCCAGCATATATTTCAGTCCAGTTTCTGCTTGGGCTTTATAAATATTGCCATTAGTTTTTTTAATTTATTTAAATATTCATTAATTAAGGCACTATAGGTGGTTTTAAGCTACTGAAAAATAAACGGGCTGCCGGATTTGAGGTGTTACCTTTGTATGGTTTTAAATAAAGGACCTTTACTTGCAGTATAGTATGTTAATTTTATACTAACTGGAACGTAAGATTCCCAGTTTCAGGAAATGGAAGTCCTTACTCATTCCTTGTTCCAGGTTGTTTATGTCTGATGTCATTGATTGATTGCTTTATTTTGCCAATCAAAATTAGAATTATTAAGGTAAATAATGTTGATAGTAAAACTTGGGTATTTTTGTGAGAGGTTTCAAGTACAGTGATATAGCACATAATTCGTCTAGAGAGAGAGAAAAAGAGCAGTTAGATATAATATCCGCGTCTCTTTCTCTCGAGGATTATCTGGGACATTAATACTTTCTCTCTATCTCTGAAAAACATATCTATATATACACACATACATATAAGTGTATGTGTGTATATATATATATGTGTGTGTGTGTGTGTGTGTGTGTGTGTGTGTGTGTGTGTATAAACTAAAGGAAAGTGGGAAAGAACAAATTCACATCCTCTGTTACCCATTACGGAACAACTCTTTCAGCTGCTATTTGCATGAATCTCCCTCAACAAAGGAAAGAGAATTTATAACGAAAATGTAATGGATAGTTTAAAACTGCACCCCCTTCTCTCATATAAATGTAATGTTTATTTACTTGGGGGAAATGATATGGCTTGGTATGATTGGGGATTATCACAAGAAGGATATGAGAAGGACTGACTCCCACGTTAATGCATAAAGTCATGGTCAACAACATACTTGAGGAGGTTAAATTCAGATGCGGCAGCCACAACACAGCGGATGGACATCCAAAAACAGCATCCACAAACAAACATCTAACACCATTCATCGTTTTGGATTTGGATGGCTGACGTTTGACTGTCCAACATCAAAGGCATTAGTGGCGAGGCACTGCACTCTATTTTGTCTCATTTTCTAAGGCAAGATCAAGATGTCTGCAAGATGAGTGCCACGAGTATGGACACCAAAACAAAAGTGGACTTGAAGGAAATCTTCGAGGAGACCCGACCCGTTTCCAAGCTGATCCGGAGAGTTTCTGTACGAGACCAGTCACCTACGACGACTCATGGGTTCACAACTTAGAAACTAAACCAAATACACAGAGCAAGCAATGGAAACACCGCAGTTTTCCACTCTAAAAAATTCCAAGGAAGAGGATTTTTCTTAACTTTTGTGTTTTATAACTCTAAGGGAATTCTCACGGTCTGAGGGAATTCTGATGGTCAAATCATTGCCTGAAAGTATTAAGCGTAAGAACTGCCAGCGATATACAAAAATAGAGGAAACATCGAGAAAATCTGCAAGCAAACCGACTTCTTGTTGTTGTTCTAGATGGTAGTTGTGTCTGTGGCCAACAGTGGCTGATTAGTTCTTTTGCTTTATGGCCCTTACTGTGACAAGTTTTGAGAGGAACATGAAAGTCATCCAGGATGCAACCATCCTCTGGAACGGGATAGTGAAGCTTCTCCAACGGTGAATCAAGTGCAGTGAAGTTGAGAGAGATTGTATTGCCAAGATTCGGTTTCTGTGGACGGGATCTGACATTAATGGTAAACTAAAGTACTTTGACTTGTTGTTTGTGCCATATAATTAATTTACCTACTTCGGACCAGCCATAGGAGAGCCGTTAATCAGCTCAGTGGTCTGATTGAACTAAGGTATACTTAACCTACTTATCTCATTTACGCATAAGCGAGTGTTTAACTGTTCCGTTTCTTAAATGTTTATTTCTTATTTAAAGGTCTATATTCTTATATGTGCATAAACCCTATAAATCACGCCATCACTCCCCAACCTGGCCACAAAAAAAGATTATCTTTTCAAATTCCCGGAGCAATGCAAGATAAAATTTGTGTTAATTAACTAGGTCATAAATTTTCTAGGAAGTGTTGTAAAATGTGTGAGAGAGAGAGAGAGAGAGAGAGAGAGAGAGAGAGAGAGCACTATGTTTTCAAAGCTTTGCAGTAAATCGCTCTTTTTCAATGCCAAACATTTTTTGGAAACCATGATTGAAGATTTTATCGTCTTAAATTGACTCAGTGAGCGAAAGGCGGCAGTTGATAAGGGAAAGTTTATACTGATTTATACAATCTCTCTCTCTCTCTCTCTCTCTCTCTCTCTCTCTCTCTCTCTCTCTCTCTCTCTCTCTCTCTATTGGACATCCAAAGCCTTTCAACATAGCAGTGGGTGACTACCGAGAAAGGATGTATTCTGAAACTCCTGAATCGTGGATGATTCCTGTACTATAAACTAACAAGAAATTAGCCGCCTATTACCCCTGCATAAAAGGCTCATCAGGGACGCATCGAACCCTCTACATACAATACCCCATCGGCAATATTAATATTAAGAGTATATTATAACTTCCCATCCTTCCACCGACAGTCTTAAAAAAGCCTTTAATACTGTAAATTTATTTCTGGATCCCAACTGAGATGTGAAGTGTATTTGTTAAGGAAAAGCATCTGAAGCTCTGGATTAGTGATCTACTTTGTTTTCTTGAACTTTCTACTGAATGGATGTACATCATAATAACCTAACAGTTTTGCTAGAATTTGTAAGCCTCTACACCTGGAACTGTTAACACACACACACACATTATATATATATATATATATATATATATATATATATATATATATATATATATATATATATATATATATATATATATATATATATATATATATAGATATATGTGTGTGTGTGTGTGTGTGTATGTATATGTGTATATGTATATGTATATAAATATTTATATATACACATACATTATATATATATATATATATATATATATATATATATATATATATATATATAATACAGAGAGAGAGAGAGAGAGAGAGAGAGAGAGAGAGAGAGAGAGAGAGAATCTCCTACTTCCTTCGACGAAGAATCCCCAGCCCCTCTGCTAATTACCTCGACGCTCAGACTTGAAACTTGAAAAGGATCACAGACCTGAATCGTAATAGCACCTTTGATGACCTTACCTTACAGACCTTACATCTTGTTCGGGTTGCCCCAGGTCCCTCAGTGTGAGGCACCTCTAATGTCTACCAGAGAGTTGCTAGTACATCTTGCCGGTATATTTTGCATCTTCCAATCTTGGATGGTCTGGATGCAGTTTAGATATTTGTCGAGCTATTCTAAAAACACATCTACGCTCACTCCTGATATATTCCTCAGATGAGCTGGCAACGCATTGAAATAGACGCTGCATTATCGATGCTGGTGCGTAGTGGATTAATGTCCTGTGTGCTTTCCTTATTTTTCCTGGTATAGTTTTGGGCACTATTAATCTACCTCTGCTTGCTCTTTCTGATATTTTTAGTTCCATGATATTTTCTGCTATTCCTTCTATCTGTTTCCATGCCTGAATTATCATGTAGCGTTCTCTTTCCTTTTCCTTCTAGACTATATAATTTTAAGAAAGTTGTAGGTCTTCTCTTCCCAGTAGTCTAGGTCCTTAACTTCTTCTATTCTAGCTGTAAAGGACCTTTGTACACTCTCTATTTGTGCAATATCCTTTTGATAGTGTGGGTACCATATCATATTGCAATATTCAAGTGGACTACGAACATATGTTTTATAAAGATAATCATGTGTTCAGCTTTTCTTGTTTTGAAGTGCGTAACAACATTCCCATTTTTGCTTTACATTTTGCCAACAGAGTTGCTATTTGATCATTGCATAACATGTTCCTATTCATCATCACACCAAGGTCTTAACTGCTTCCTTATTTGTGATGGT
Source organism: Macrobrachium nipponense (assembly GCF_015104395.2). Taxonomy (NCBI): domain Eukaryota; kingdom Metazoa; phylum Arthropoda; class Malacostraca; order Decapoda; family Palaemonidae; genus Macrobrachium; species Macrobrachium nipponense. The sequence goes on from NC_061105.1 coordinate 24,889,674, forward strand.
CTCATTATTAGGTCCTTATATGCATATAGCTTTCTTTCTCTGTCTCCATAATTTATTGATTCAAATTTATCAGAGTTAAATACCATCCTATTTACCTCTGCCCAATCATATACTTTGTTAAGGTCTCTTTGTAGAGCGTTCCTATCTTCATCACAAGTAATTTCTCTACTTATTCTTGTGTCATCTGCGAAACTACTCACTACCGAATCCTTCACATTATTGTCTATGTCTTCAATCATAATAACAAACAGTATTGCAGCTAACACCGTACCTTGCGGCACACCGGATATTACCTTGACTTCATCCGATTTCTCGTCGTTTGCAATAACTATCTGTTTTCTGTTGTGTAAAAATTCTTTTAACCATCTTCCTACTTTATCCACGATATTGTGTTTTCTAATTTTCTTCGCTAATATATTATGGTCTACTTTATCAAAAGCTTTTGCAAAGTCTAAATAAACCACATCTGTTTCATTTCCGCTTTTCATATTTTTGAATATGTTCTCACGGTGGACTAACAGTTGGGTTTGTGTACTTTTTCCGGGTACGAAACCATGTTGTCCTTTATTAAACAAATTATTTTTATTAAATGTTTCATAATATTTTTCTTCATTACCCTTTCATACACTTTCATAATATGTGATGTTAGACTCACAGGCCTATAATTACTTGCCTCTAGTCTTGATCCACTTTTGAAAGTAGGGGTAATATATGCTAATTGTGCTCCTCATAAATCTTGCCTGTATCTACACTTTGTCTTAATAATATTGCAAGTGGCTTTGCGATAGAATGAACTACTTTCTTTAACAAAATAGCAGGAATTCCATCAGGCCCTGCAGCAGCTCCATTTTTAATTTCATTAATAGCCTGCACAATATCAGCTTCATTAATATCTATGTCAGCTAAATATTCACTATTTTCATCCTTACTTCTATATCATTATCTTCATTATCTTTCTAGGGTGAATTCTCTCTTATATCGTTCTGCCAGTATGTTGCAAATTTCCTTTTTTTCATTCGTTAATCTCCCTTCAATTCTCAGAGGGCCTATTTCTATTCTTCTTTATTCATCTTCTTCGCATATGAGTATAATAGCTTGGGGTTTTGCTTGATATTTAATAGGGTTTTTTCTTCCAAGTCCCGTTTTTCATTTTCTTTTGATTGTATAATCTTTTGTTCTGCATTTTCTATCTTACTTTTTAGTTCTATAACTTTCCATGCATTTTTTCTTTTGCAAGACCTTTTTTCCACTTTCTGATTTTCTGGAACAAGATCCTTCTGTCTCTTGGTATGCATGAATGATGTTTACTTTTCTTCTTCGGTATATATTTTTCCACTATTTTCTCCAATATTTTATATAATATCTCCGTATTTAACCCTTATGTTCATCACGAAAATTACGAAATGTTATCCCATCTTTGTTTAATTCTTCATTAATTTCTGACCATTTTATATTTTTACTGTAGAAGTTGTATTTTCCATATCCTTCCCACTTTTTCATTTCTTGCTTATCTCTATTTTCACTTGCTTTGGAATGAACTGTTAATTCTATGACATTATGGTCTGAAATATTCGCATTATAAACTATTATTTCGTTTCAACATAATTCAACTCGTTCACAAATACTAGGACTAAAGTATTTTCCTTTCTTGTTGGCAGGTGATTTATTTGTTGAATGTTGTATTCTAGTAGCATATCTAATAGCTTTTCAAATTGCCTCTTATCTTCTGCACTACTATTACTCTCTTTTTTATATGTATAAGTACAACCACAATCTCCTATTCTCCACGGAAAGTCTAAAACAGTCTCAAAAGTTTTTCTATGAGAGAGAGAGAGAGAGAGAGAGAGAGAGAGAGAGAGAGAGAGAGAGAGAGAGAGAGAGAGAGCACTTGACCCTTGGGGAGACGCTGAAGACGTCTATATAATTGATTTAAGAACGGGATAGCAATTTAGCCAAAACGATTTTATGAGCGATTGTATGAACGGTTGTCTATATCGTTCGCAAAAGCATTGTGTATGTGCTTGTCTGAATGCAAAAGTGGGCGAAGTTTCGTGTCTGAACGATCTCAGCGGGAATCTGTCAAGACCAGGTTGCTGGCTTGTGACCTAATTCTGTCATACTCAGGTCGTTCAATGTATGTGTTTGTCTACCGATATAATGCTATCGCGCGCATCTCTTCTAGAGATGATGCCATGTCTTCCCGAGACAAAATCTTTGTTCTGACTGAAATCGGTGCGGAGATCGTTCATGCTGTCTGAATACTGTGTGTTGATAACGACAATCGTTTAGTGTATAGGGCCCTTAACACAAATAATTTTTCAGGGTACAAGAAAGCGCTGCAGTATGTATTCTGTCAGTTATTTACACCAGTTGGATTACCTGAAATTATTTGGAATTATTTTAAGCTTTGTTCATGTCTTTTAGAAGGGAGATGCTTCAGAAGACTAACACAAATCCAATAACCCAATGGGATCAAGAAGTGCCAGGTCTGAAACTCCAATAATCAATTAGACAAATCGATTATCTGGAGTGTTTACAAAAACCTTTGAGAGATGCATTTTAAAGGCAAACATAACTCCAGTACACTCCGCATAATTAACAGGAAATATGTTACCAGAAAGTTTTAAAAATTCGCTCGACAGTGGATTGGTTTTAGAACATATTGTCTTAATAATCCCATTCTTGTGGGTTGAAATCTTGCATCAAGTGTTTTTAAATCTATTACACAGAAAGTTAATTTACTGTCGATAATTCCTGTCATTCTTCAGAATGAAAAGAGGATGTAATTATCTAAATTCTATATTAAAATGAAATTTCCACTGTCTATTCCTTCTTGATATATACCTATATCATGTCTGTGTGTAGTAGAAAAAGCATCATAATACTTAATCAATTTTTCTCTACTTAACTTTGTATTCGTATAAGGTTAAGACATACCATTACGGTTCTCCGAATGATCTCTTGTGAAGAACACAGTAAATTAAACTATAAATATCATAGCGAGAACGTTTTGTCTAGAAACCAAGGTAAACCACGAGAAAATTCACGAGAGAAAAAAGTTAGAGAGTAAAATGTTTCTCAACCTTCTAACAACTTTTAAGTTTTACATCATCGTCGAGAGTTTCGGTAAGAAGCTTAAAATCCTCTGCGAAACATCCGAAATGACTTCGGAAAATATTAAGGAGGCAAATAATATAGTATATAAGGGTGAGTCTGCTATTTGGTCAGTTAATTGCATACATACATTATGTTTTGCATGATTTACAGCTAAACATATTTTCAAACATTATGACATTTCCCTTAAGAGGTGCCTCCACAAAAATATCAAAAAACAAGACGATGGTTACTGCCCCACACACACACACACACACACACACACACACTATATAAATATATTATATATATATATATATATATATATATATATATATATATATATATATATGATATATATATATATATATATATATTATATATATATATATATATATATATATATATATATATATATTATATCATCTCAAAATTTAACTCTTTAAATTGAGAGGTAATTCACTAACAGATCATCCAAAGGAATAATTTCCCTAGCCACCAATAAACAAGAAAAAGAGAAAAGCCTTCCGGGACTAATTTCTCTCGTCATTACAGCAGAAGAGGAACAGCAAATAAATATAAAATAGATAAAAGAACCTATTTCAGAGAAGGATTCACCCCCGGCGTTCCACTCGAATGATAATCCTCTTGAAAAGTCGACTCTTAAAGATGACGACAATAACACGGCGAAGTTAGTCTCCGTTTTAAACAGGATCGCATCTTGCGACTTATGCTTCCCAGCTTCATTATATCTGACCCTCAAGATTCCTTGTCACCTTTGACCCCGAAAACCCCTATGAAATGTGTATCCACACTACGGCAAAACATGTCGAAACACATGTCGGGTACCTCATCGCACAGACGTCACAAAAAGTTAAATACAAGTCAGTGACTTATTGGTAGTTTCGACCAGTCTTTCGGAAGATTATCCAGCATTTATTTGCCAAAGGTTTGTTCTCCATTATGGGTGATGACCCGATCTCAACCTGATTGTGACATGTGTGCGATAATTTGCTGATGTATGTTTGTGACATGTTTTCATATAAAGTGCTTAAGGAGATCCTCTTTGATTCCATTTTGACATCTTGTTGTCCACTTTCGCGTCCCATTTCACTCTGCCCTGCACTTGGTGGATCTGGGCGCCGCGTCTGACTATTCCATCCATCAGCATAAAAAGGG
>NC_061105.1:24894445-24924445 GCF_015104395.2 Macrobrachium nipponense
TTTTTTTTCATCTGTCCATCCGGCTGTGGGGTTTTTGTATGGTAACACTGCGTCCCGGGCTTTAAATAGTTACGCTACGTGTAAGTTTTAGGTAAATAAAAGGATATCTGGGTGTACATTTGCAACTGAAAAGTGTTTTAATAATTTACTGTGTGCGAATTACACCATTATAATTCGAAATAGGTTATTGTTATTATTGTTGAATGTAAGCTCCCTTTTCGGGGTGGCGAATGGAACAGCCAGACGCAGTGGCGGGAAAATGGCTTCTCTCGCTGTTCACTACGGCAAAATGTCAACGTATTACTTCATTATAACGTAAGTATATCAGTATGTACTGTTAATTTTTATAAAGTGCGTTTCAGCCAGATACGATATGACGTAACTTGGTTTAGCATCTGTTTGATGGAATTTGCGTCTGGCTGTTCCATTCGCCACCCCGAAAAGGCAGCTTACATTCGACAATAATAACAATATCCTATTTCGAATATTAACGGTGTAATTCGCATACAGTAAATTATTAAAACACTTTTCAGTTGCAAATGTACAACCAGATATCCTTTATTTACCTAAAACTTACACAGCGTAACTATTTCAAGCCCGGGACGCAGTGTTACCATACAAAAACACCACTGGCGGATGGACAGATGAAAAAAAACAGAGTATAGTTGACAGCTTGATCTGTCGACAGATTTCTGTGAAGCTAAAATCTAATAATAATAATAATAATAATAATAATAATAATAATAATAATAATAATAATAATAATAATGAATACCTCTGTAACAACTTCCTGTTGGACTACGATATTACTAATAATGCAAGTAACTCCTTTTTCTGACCTGTTGTTAAACTTCATTAATAATAATAATAATAATAATAATAATAATAATAATAATAATAATAATAACCTCCACTTGCAAGCACAGAACAGAATCTGGATCAACACTTGCTTGGTAATCATTGCAACTCTTCGTTTTCTCGAATGTCCTCTCTGTGTATATTTCTCATTCTTCTTCTACTTCACCTTCTTCTGCCTTGAGCGAGCGTAGTGTTTGTCTGGAAGTTTTTATTGCTCCACAAATACCCGAAGAGAAGATCCTTTCGAAAGGTCAGAGGTCAAACACGGGTGAGCATAAATGGACTCCATTCATTGTGTCCGTCGTACAGGGTTTGGGTTTGAGGGAAGTTTAGATGAAACGGTTCTATTTAAAGTCTGTAATATTTCTAGGCCTCTGTAATTTATTTGCTCAATTTTGCGTGTTTTGAGATTAATTGTTTCTGTTGACTTTTTAGATATTAGTGGACTGAATTATATTTTGCTTATTCATAGAATGTGTTTCCATAACTTGAATTTTTAAAAAATGTACTGATTATTCCAGAGGCAAAATGTCGAGAGAAAAAAAAAGGGGCTCAGCATCAGTCGCCAGAAAACATTATTCTTTCGGGACTTGTCACGGACGTTCGCTTAGATCGGATTAGGTCGGGTTTGCATGGGATGATCTCCGATGCAGTTCAGGATCGTATGCCACTGATGTTTATTTATTTGTATTTTTTTATGTCGACGGTAAAAGCTGTACGTATGTATTAATCCGTTGCTCCTTCTGTAATTGTTTGTATGTCATCTTTACTTCGTTGGTGATGTTTTTTCTTTTTAGTTGGATTAACTGAAGCGCCGAAATGTTAGGCTTCGTCCGCTCTACGGTAAAATATGTCAATAACGCATCAGCGACTTATCCCAGACATATCACAAACAAGTTGAGTAAAAAGACAACGACCTATGAGAAGTCCTAACAATTGCTTCATACGATTATCCAGCAATTGTCAAAGAATGGCTCTCCACTTACAGTCGTTGACTTGTCTTCAACCAGCGGTTTGTATGTATGTAAGGATGTCATCATCATACACAAGGACATTATACAGCCTGCGTTCATTCTTCCAAGGCGCCTTGAGTGATTTGAGCAGCTCCGTTTAAATTCATTTTGCCTCTTTTGATCTGTGCATTGGATTCTGTATCTGGGAGTTAGTAGATTCAGTTAGGTTTCTGTCAGGGAGACATATTTCTGACTCACATCAGGATCGAACCCAGGTCTTTCAATGAAATGGCAAGACCGCTGCCAACCAAGCCACCCACACAAGTCATACAGACTTTGGAGCTAAGGCTTTACCTGGGCAGACGAACTGCCTCCTCGCTTACCAACCAGCGTGTGTGGGTTTCCCCCAACTTCCCGACTCGCCAGTGACCCGATTGACAGCAGTTCATTCGAATGATCCCTTCTGAGGGAATATGATGGAAACCTTTCATCTTGAGCTTCCATGAATTGGAGACAGGCGTATCATCAATGGCTCAATCGATATTGCAAAGTCCGGAACATGTGACGACATGAAGTGAGCGGAATTTCATCCGTCTCGGCTGAATAGAGGAGTAAAGGAACCAACGAGATTAGCTAATCGTGTGTTTGGCCCTGACCAGCTTTTGTGATTCAGTCGATGTTAATTATGGCTAATCACTTCGCTGACTAAGACGATTTGCTCCGTTGCTTTTGTCGTATTGACAAGATTGCGGGAGAAAATTATTTTGCTTTTTTATTTCGTTGTCCTACGCTAGAGAATAACTAATTAATGGCATAGGAAAATAAGCCTGGAATTTTTCAGTGTCTCTTTAGATTAAAAGAATGAGAGAAAATAGAACGGACCGGGGGAAAAGCAACTGAAACATAACTGAGAAAAAGAAATACCGAATTTCCCCTTTGGCTGTGAACATTTTGTACTAAAAATCCACAAATGAACATTTTCTCCTCTGTCGATTTCGGAAAAAGGGGAAAATGAGGGAGATCCTGAGAAAAAACGAGGGGAATTTTCCCTTTTTCCCTCAGAGTGTTTTCTCTCCTCAGTCTAACCATTTTGAGGGAGAAGGATTTGACGAATGAACGCGGGGGTCTGCCTGCCCCGGATTTCGACGCGTATATGGAAGGTTTTTCATTTCGTCTCCATTTCTCAACTTATTTTCTTATTACGGTTCTTCAGACAATTGTCCATTTTTTTCATTTTTTTTCGCTTGTTCATTAGTTTACTTATCCTGAAAACCTCCCATGTTTTTGGTAGGTTTTTATTGATATTTTTTCTCAATTATTTTTCATGATTGTTAGTTTTCTGAATATTTTATCAGTTTCGGTTTTCATAAAGGTACTTTGCTCTTATTTCACGCTATTAATTTTCAAGATGGGCATATTACAGTTTAAGTTTGCGTTACTTATTTACAAAAAAATTCATGATAGTTACCATATTACAGCAAATTGAAACAATTTACGTAGAATAACCACTTTTAAAATTAAAGTATTCGGGTACCTTAATATGCTAATAAATAAAATCAAGGGGAATTAGTGGAAAAGTTATGTTTGGATATTAATTTAATAAAAGGTGATTTGAAACAACTTCTAACGTTATGTTTGTTGGAATAACGACTAAAAGATGTACAAATCAGTTAGGAAGCAAATATGCTGGTTGATTTTATTGTTATTAAATTAAGATGTGGTTTGCAATAATAATAATAATAATAATAATAATAATAATATTAATAATAATAATAATAGAAAATCTTTAAAAAATAATGAATTTAAAATAGAATAAAATGATCCCAGACAGTCATTTAATTATAAGATTGAAGATAGCAGTCGTATTGAGATTCCACTCAAAATAATAAAAGTAATTATGATAATAGCATTTAATTAACTTATCCCGGTAACCCCTAAAAGAATGAAAAAAACTAATACCGAAGATTAGACATTTCTTTGCAAGTTTCCGATGAAGACTGGCTGTTGAAAAGGCTTCTCGTCCCTTTGAGCAGAATCTGAAAGGTGCTCAGGAGAAGAGCAAAGACTCCCAAGACTCGTGTGGGAGTCTTCTTTTCGGTGGCGGAGTCTTGACTTTTGAAAAAATAATTCTCGCGCAGAATTAGCGCTCCTGCATTTGCTTTCAGTATAATGAATCGTATAATCTTCCATGTATGGATTACACACACACACACACACACACACACACACACACACTAGTGTGTGTTTGTCGAAGGATCCAGTGTGATACGCGATAGAAGTACATTCGTGAAAAACTATGCATTTCTCCTTGATGTGTAAAATCAAGGAGAAATGCATAGCAGATAAAAATGTAGTGACTGTCACGACCATCCTTTGACTAATTGAGTGATAACGGGTGAACTATGACCTTGAAACTTGACCAGTATCAGCCATTTCATAAAACTACCCAGTGATAATCACCGCCTCTGGTCCACCAAAAACCCGTCCAACATCCTCCACCTCGTAACTCCCCCTTCTTTTCACCTACGTAAACTTAGCAACACTCCAATTGTATACATAACTCACCCCTTCTTAAGGCGTTTTCACATCCACACCACAGTGAGTCATGTCACAAAGACTTGTCTACAACTTATCGCACAAGTATCACAGGCACTTTGAAGACATGTCGACGGCCTTAAGTGGAGAGCAAATCTTACAGTCTTACGAAGCATTGGTTAGAACTGCCAGTTAGTCAATACCTTCAGTTGAGGCTGTTTGTGATGTGTGTGCGTAATGAGTTCCCAACTTCTGTTTTTGGCTGGTTTTCCTTCTCGGCATTTTCCACACGTTTTTCTTACGGCAGATAGGTTTTTCTTATTCAGCTGTTTATTCTTCAGTTTGTCGGTTACTCAATCATTTCATTGTGACTGATCTTTTATGGTTGGTGGTATTAGCCAAGCTGGGTACAAAGGGAGATCATCATAGACAAAGACTAAAGGAATATAGAGTTCAAGAAGCTGTTCATCGTCTCCCTCAGTCAGTCTGCATGTCTCTCTTACAACTTATTCTCCTCCCGTGCGATTACAGGGTAAAATGAAAAGGAAGTGAAGAAGTCTGTTTCTCGGTCAGCGTTTATGGTCACTGCAACTCGACATCGTTGAAGGAATTCCAGTCAAACTTGAGCACAAAGGTAGACAGACCGTTATAGGTAGATGCGGACGAGGGAGATAGATTGTTTTTATGCCTCTCTGTCTGTCTAGCTGTGTCCCGGCCACATCATTAGAAAATAGACCTTAATGCAGAAATGCTCATGGCAGGATATCAGTCTTCTGTTTTCCAGTCCGTGAGTGGATTCGTCGCTTTGATATTGCAACGTCTCTTACGGACTGAGGGAATTGCAGCCAACTTGGTGCCAAGGCAGACAATCATACACTGAAGTACTTGTGGGGAGATTGTCCATTGCGCGTGTGTGGTGTTTCCTTGCTTCCTTCAGTGTGTGTCACGCACTCTGTGTCATAGCAACTTCTCTTTTAAATTCATAGATTTCAGTCAAACTTATCTACCTTCGCAAGAACTATAATAATGTTTTAACATTAAATGGGTGCCTATATGGAACATGCAATGTTTTAGCAGTACTGTCGTTATGGTTGTTATTATTATTGTTATTTTTATCCAAAATGTACTCATGCAAAATGTACACATTCATATTAACCAACCTTTAAACGAACAATTAATTTTGTAGTCATCTATCTCTTGCAATGGTAGTATGCCCTAACAAAAAAAATTCATCAGGCGCAAGGAAGGAAATAGTAATAATCGTAACTAATTGAGTTTGAATAGAAAAAAAAGTTATTTTGAAATGAGATGTTAAAAGAGGGCAGTCATCCCCACCCGAGGAGGAACCACTTGAACTATGTTAGTCAACAATGTTAAGTCTGGTACGATATTTAGACTCCAGTTATTGATTACAGAATTTCCATGATTGTTGTCGATAAAATGGTTTGGGAAGTGTACGGAATTGTTTTCTCTCTCTCTCTCTCTCTCTCTCTCTCTCTCTCTCTCTCTCTCTCTCTCTCTGACTGTTGGAAAACACGATCCGGTTTTATGTTACTTATTCAGTGTTAACTGTAGCGTGATTCAAAAGAAAGACGTGAGCTGATTTCATGAAATCCTATGTGAGAGAAGATAAAGACCGTTTTATGAAATTCAGTCTTTGCTCTCAGTTTAGTTATTAGGCAAGTGGATCATTTACTGCACTTGGAGTTAGACCTCGCTGTTTTTCCCTTCCTTAAGATCCAGACTATAGATGGCCAGTCCCAGCGACCTTTCAATAAAGAAATTGTTCAAGAAAAACATTGTAGCTACCAATAAATGAACAAATAGTGCACTGTCTGTTTAGAAAATTTGTATTTGTGAATGTAGTTATATATTCTTGGAAATTAAAGGAAATTGCCTCGAACGAAATAAAAAGAAACAAAGATCTTTAAATTAAATTTCAGGACCTAAAGGTAACCTCATCATTTCTTTCAAGTATAACTTCCGTCCTGCAGTCCGTTCAAAATCTATTTGCCAAATTTGCTTACTTTTAATTAACTCTGTAAATGTAAACAAAATTGGCCTGTTCGTTCGCGAATTCCATTTCGATGCAAATTAGTCGGAGCTAACTGGAATGAATGAGCCTCCATTCCTGGGAATGGAACAAACCTTATTCCTTCTCAGTTCCAGCCACATTCATACGCTTCGTTTACTACAGGTAAACAGTTCCATGTGATTAGAACAGCGGAGGTCTTTCATGGACATCCTGGAAGGAGCGTCGTTGTTGGTGTTGCCATAAATCCTCTTCTATGGAAGGGAACAAGAGTCAAGTTATTTTGGTGATGGTACTATTAATGTTATTGATGGTGATGTTCTTTTTTGTTATCGTCACAGTCATTATTATTATTATTATTATTATTATTATTATTATTATTATTATTATTTTTATTATTATTATTATTATTATTATTATTATTATTATTATTATTATTATTATTATTTATTTATTTAATTATTATTATTATTATTATTATTATTAATTATTATTATTATTATTATTATTATTATTATTATTATTATTATTATTATGTTATTGATTATTATTATTGATTATGATTAATTATTATGGTTAATTATTAATTATTATTATTATTATGATTAATTATTATAATTTGATTAATTATAATTATTAATAATAATAATAATAATAATAATAATTATTATTATTATTATTATTATTATTATTATTATTATATTATTATTATTATTATTATTATTATTATTATTATTATTATTATTATTATTATTATTATTATTATTATTAATTATTATTATTATTATTATTATTAATTGTTATTATTATCATTATTATTAATTATTATTATTATTATTATTATTATTAATTATTATTATTATTATTATTATTATTATTATTATTATTATTATTATTATTAATTATTATTATTATTAATTATTATTATTATTATTATTATTATTATTATTATTATTATTAATTATTATTATTATTATTATTATTATTATTATTATTATTATTATTATTATTATTATTATTATTATTATTATTATTATTATTAAATTATTATTTATTATTAATTATTAATTATTATTATTATTATTATTATTATTATTAATTATTATTATTAATTATTATTATTATTTATTATTATTATTATCCAAGCAAGGGGAGAAGGGGCTGGATCCATAGGGAAAAAAGGACACTGGTTACTGCCACATTCAAACTTTAATCGTGGATGAGCATCGTTCCCCAACAGCAGCAGAGTCATTCTCCCGCACAGAAAGCTCATCAGCATCGCATTGATCCACGCCACGTACACTGAGCCACTCACCTCAAATCTTAGCTTCATGGATGTGAGGGAATTCTTTTGTAGTACGACTTCCACCCCATCTTTAGCTCAGTCTTTATAGAAGGCATTTCCCTCTTCCTTCCTCCTAACAATTCCTTCACCAACCTGTTTGAAATACACATACATGTATAAAATGCACAGATGCATACATAAGTATATGCTTCTTTCCAACATATTTGAAATACAAACAATAAAACACATGTATAAATGCTTGCAGGAAATGTTCATTGTAATGTAAACAAAATACAAAACTAAAGCAAAGGGAACTTGAAGGCTTAATTTCCGAGTAAATAGGTCCTCTTAAAAAAATATGTAACATTGTGAAATTGTAGACGCTTTGTTAACAAGTTGAAATGGAAGCGAATCGAAAGTTCAAGAAATTCGGAATCTGATAGACAGGTAGACAGACGTCTTTCTTGAAACTCAAGTCACTTAGAATAAGCACTGAAAAGCCGACAAAAACATCCAGGTCGTCCCTTGCTGGGGTGAGGAAACTTTATTCTCTGCTGAATGTTCTCTTACGTTGTTTGTGTTATTACAGATATATCTCTCCGCATTCCTCTTCAGTTCTCTCTCTCTCTCTCTCTCTCTCTCTCTCTCTCTCTCTCTCTCATTTCACTTTAAATTTCTTCCCTGTTGCCCCATTTCATGTTTCTTTCTTTCTCCCCCTCTCCTGTTTTAAATTGCACAGTCCACGTACTCTAGACTGTTTGGTTGTCAGAAGATGCTCTTAAAACAGTCACCATCACCCCACCTCACTTAACCCCACACCTCCAGGAAGCCATCTTTCTAACCTGGTAACTCGACCGTTCTATGGAAAATAAATTGCCATCAATGTTTTGAGGGATTCCGGCCAATTTTATGTCTAGGAGGGTGAGGTGTTCTAGACAGGTTCTTTGCTACAAAGCCGAAGCCACAGATGCAATTGATACTTCATTTGCTACCAATTTCTTGTTTTCACTGTTTTGGGAAGAGTTCTTTCTTACTAAAATTCAGCCTATGGTTTATTGAGTGCATTGCCAACCGTCATATGCTTTTAAATGCCATTTTTGGTGATTATTTCCCATATGAGATGCTTTGATTAGAGTAGAACCGATCACCCGGCGGATTAAGAGACGGACTTTCGTTGACAAAGGGAAAGTGGAGAAATGGAAAAATAAAAGGCAAAAAACAGGGGAGCCCCACATTCACGTTTTTAATCTGCCAATATAAACCCAATTGTTTTACTTGGGGGACTTTGCCGTAGACAAAAGCTTCCCCATAATTAATAACCCGAGATTAGTCAGATTTCTCATCTAACAATGGAAAACTTTTTTCCCCCTCCAAGACATTTCTTTTTTCTTTCCTGTTCATTTAAGTCTGACCATTGACGCTCTCTCTCTCTCTCTCTCTCTCTCTCTCTCTCTCTCTCTCTCTCTCTCTCCTCTCTCTCTTTTTCTTTTTCTCCGGGAAGTAAAGTTCCTTTGGCATCATTAATTAACGTCCCCTTTTCTTCCCGACCAACAATTTGTTCCAACCGGAGCCGACGGATTTTTCTATATTGAGTTTTGATCTGATTTTCTCTTCCTTTGTCTTTGTAGGAAAATATTGGCAGTAAGGAATTGAAGAGTCTGCATATTCCCTTGATTTTCCCAGAAGGGAGAAAATCCCTTAACGCAGAATGTAAATATTAATATTCTTGCAAAGGCCATATCGAGATTTTTACTCGAGAGAGAATAGGAGACTTTTCACCTTTTGAAATCGACAAGATTTGTAAGTCTTTTGAGCTTTGAATATGAAGGGATCTTTATGGATTATTATTATTATTATTATTATTTATTATTATTATTATTATTATTATTATTATTATTATTATTATTATTATTATTATTATTTTATTATTATTATTATTATTGTTTTTTTTTACATTCTACGATTTTCCTAATAAACAGAATTGTATATATATTTTCGTTAAATAAATTATGAAAAACTACCTATACTCGCGAAAACTGGTATTACAGGTAAGAGTATGGGGTAGCTTAAATTCTATAATAAAATTATGATGATCAAGCCTCTCTTGCCTCTAAGTATAGTTATACGTGGTTGTGTACATGCATGCATTTTTATATTATACATTTACACATCTCTCTCTTCGCTCCTCGTCCCTTCTCTTATTTTTCTTACTTTTCCTTTTTCCTTGTATCCTTTCCCCCGCCCCCCAATAAAAAAAAAAAAAAAAATGGGTTTCTGGTCTTTTTTGTGTAGGTCTGCCCACGGCCCACCTCTCTCTAATTGTCTTCTCAGCCGACTGCCATTCCTTGTCCCTCTCTTTTCCCAACTGCCGAATTGTCCATTTCCTGCAGTCTCCCATCCCGGTCTCTTCTCCCAAATGGAAAGAGAACAGTGAATGCAAGAGCTACCTGTAGTTCACGAACACAGTTCTCCAGAGGGATTTTGAGTTTCGTCAGGTTTCAGTTTGTCTGCAGTTTCTGCCACCAGCAGTCCTCTTTTTGTCCCTATTTTGCTCTACTTAGGTATTTTCTTAATGATCGAATGTTTCTACAAATGTTTTTCAGTATAACAGTTAAGCTTTTTTTTTTTTTGTAATTAACAATTATTTTAATGTTTTTTAATACAACAATTTCATAATTAGATTTTTTAAAAATCCCAGTTAAAAACTGTTGGTATTAGGCTGTAAAAGCTTTTGTGAATTAAAAAACAATAATTAGGAAACTTGGTATCAGAATGGAAAAACCATCATTGGTTCAAAAATCTTGATTAGGAAAATGTTGGTATTAGGCTGTAAAAACCATTGCTCATTGTAAATCTTGATGAGGAAACTTAGTATTTAAAAAATTAAAAGTGGTTTTTGCAATCTAATTCTAACAGTTTTTAATAAACATTGTCACAATTACTAGTGGTTTTAGTCTTTGACACCAAAAGTTCCTTACGTAGATACCGATATTTTCCTGAAAACCAGCAGTTTACACTTGAACCCGACCTCAGGATAACGCCAAGTTTGAATATCAAAGAGGTGAAACCAATCTCTTACACAACATCAGAGTTTCCTGGAAAACTGGAAAGAAGTGTCTTTTATTCTTCCTCAAACACCAGAGAAAGAGACCCTCTCTCAAGATCATTGGTTTAACTCGGGATGTATAAATTGGCTTCTTTGATTTTGTTCGTCGTCAAGGGACTAGGTATGTGGGAGTTCAAGGATAATTGATTTTCGTTATTGGGAATATTTGTTGTCATTGTGGGTATGGGGAGGGGTGGAATTTATATCAAGTTTTCCCTTTTTTTGTAGGAGAACGTGTAGTTCTCTGTTAGTGGTTTAGCATGGGAATTTATTACGTTTTGCGCCATTTACAGCATTATTTTATAAAGCCACTTTTTCTTATGGTGGGAAGTCTCAGGTTTTTTTTTTTATTATTGAGAATAATTGGAATTAGACTTTTAAAACTTGAAATTAAGTCACGGTATGTATAAAATTGTCATGCAAATAGAAGTCTTTGAGTTTTACTTGAAAAAAGCTCTAATACCTAATTATTTTAAAGCCTCTGATGAATTTTTTTTATTAGCTCAGGAATCCTAAATAGGTTATTACCTTATGGCGACTCTAAAGCAGCTGTCTTGCTATGAGAAGCTTGAGATGTCAGAATTGTTAAAATTTTTACATTACATTATCCCTTGACTAGATTGATCAAATTGAAACATTTCTTCCTTGTAAGAGAAGGAAATCGGGAAACGTTTTCGTGGGCTTAGCTGTAGGCCTTCCTCCAACTTTTTTTTTTTTTTTTTTTACCCAGGTACAGGTTCTTTCCGAATACTGCCAATATTTGGAACTCTCTCTCTCTCTCTCTCTCTCTCTCTCTCTCTCTCTCTCTCTCTCTCTCTCTCTTCTTGTGCTTTTATTTCTCTCTCTCCTTGAAGAGCAGGTGATATCAGTTGCTCAGTCCCGTTCTTTTTCATTGTATGGTGCATAAGTACAGAGGATTTCTTGAGAATCAGAGGATTCCTACTTGATTTCCGATATAATAAAATTTGCAGTTGTGGTTTCTCTGCAGAAAACTTTGTTGGTTGATTTACTCGTTTTTCCAGTCAAGTATCCTATTTTTTTTTTTTTTTTCCATACGTAAAGCTGTCGATTCTCTGTTGATGCAAAGTATTTAAAATCTCTGCTGTTCTTTTATAAGTCAGTTCTTACGTTTCATTAACGTCTACCATGTCTTGTGTTAATACAAAAAATTAAATAGAAATTATATAACGCCATAGATTAATATGTTATAACTCGTTTGTTGAAATACTTTTATTCGGTAAGATCGCCGTCAAGAGGTGATTTACAAAGCTGTCATACATTACAAAGTTAAAACTTCAATGAAGACAATAGAGACTAAAATGCTTACACTTCTTCCCCCGCAAAATACAAACACACACACACGCGCGCGCGCTCACAAAACAAGAGAAAAAAATTATTGCTACTGTTATTGTTACGTCAGTAAAAATTAAGCTGCGGTAATCCATTGCTAAATGGATTCGCTCGACATGTATCAAACATGTCGAGTGATGATTGCGCTGGGCTTAATTTCTCGGCAGTTTGTTCGTTTTGAGATTTCGGTCGTGAACGAATTGAAGTGCTTATGGGATTTATGTTTATAGTGGTTATGAAACTAGCGTCACTGGTGAGAGGTCCAAAGGTTCAGAATTCGATCCCAGGGGCAAGGTAGAGCGAATCTGGCCGGTTCGGTTTAACCCGTTTTGACTTCGTTGACGTCATCGGTGAATTATGCACCTGGTTAGTTAACCATTAGTGGTTGGTCTTGGCTAAGTGGGAGGAAAGGGTGTGACTCGCACCTTCATCCCAAATTACGGGCTGAAAATTTGGACAGACCATTACGTAGGGAAAATTTCTATGCATCTATATATACAGGGTGTAATACGAGTTTATGCAAATATTTTGGGAAATGAAAGAAAGTCATTTTGAGTGGAAAATGTTTTGTAAACATACATTTTAAGGCTTAGTCTGTCGGAGAGAAAATTTTCTAAATAACCGTTTTATCCTTAACGCTGCTCGCGGCCAAACACATCCCATCGTTCACCTGCATCCTAAAAGAAACCAACTTCCATTATTACTGAAGGCTGTTCATTTTAATCCACATATTTTGAACATATTTATTTTAATCTCTCTTCCTTCCTGCATCGTGCTATTCGTTTCTTCCCTTATTTATTTAATATTTTCTATTTTGCATTTTCATCATGTTTTGAATTTCTACCTTCACATTGCATTACATTTCCTTCAATAAATGTACGAATGAAGGGACTGTAGTTATTAATAAATAGTTAGATAATTTTTGTTAATATTTTATGTTTTTACTATGAAGTGTCTGAACCGTTATGGTGTCCTGAATGATCTCTTTGTTTAACTTTAACAAATATTGATGGATTTTTCCCTCCTGGAAAGACGACGAACGCGAGAGATGTCATTTTGATTTGCTGAGATTGAGGCTGTCAAGCGAAGCACTGGGCACTTTGGCCCATCCAGCGCTTAATTAAGACGGTGAAATGAGGGAGTCGGAGTCGGTGGACAGTAAGGTAAAGAGATCCAGAGGAGAAAGAACAAGGATCTAAAGGTGGTACTGGGAGAAAATCACGCAACTGCATTAAGAAGTAATAGCTATAGTGCGTTTACTTTTCTAAGATCGCTCTGGTAGGGCCAGGTAGAATAGGCAGTGTTGTCATATCTACGGGTATGTAAGTCCCATTAAATGCTTCCCGCAGATATAATTCTTCTTAGGAGGATTCGCTTTAGACCTTGGGAGTCGAGGGAAAGGGTTTGCTTCTTCCATGTTAATTTTTTTTTTAATTTTATTTTCATTACCGATTCTATTTGGGTATTCCTTCTTTCTCTTTTTATAATTATAGATGCGCTGAATGGCCTGTTGGCTCCGGTGTTTGGACTTGAGGCATAAATTCATAAGTCAATCGATCTATTATGCCCTTAGAAAAGACAACCACTCATTCCTTCTTTGCATAACATTATTATCAAAACCATCCAAGTCAGTCACAGGAATCACTTTCTCTATTCTTTTTTTAAACACTGGAGATTCCACTATATTTCCCGTTTATCTTGCTTCCTTGTTAAGTCTACGAATAGTTATTTCTGACACTTGTTGCTTCAGATGGTCTCTGGATAGCCTTCGAAACATCAGTTTCAGGACCTTCATGATGTTTTTTTTATAAAATTCAGTATTTCAGGAAATTATAGACTATTTCCTTGGCCTCAGGTTGTGGGTGAAGACGTTTACGGGTGTCACTTGGGCTGGGCTGTCTATATTAATCATAGTGGGTGATCGAGTGCGAGTATCCTTTAATGATATTGACCATGACCTTTTAAATCCTCTTAAAATCATAGGTCCCCTAAACTCAGATCTGGCATCGCCGGGGAAAAAGTATGCCGTATCTTCATTTTCATTAATGAAACTGAGGTTTTCATGAAGAATAAACGAAATAAGATATATTCAAAGTATCTGATGGAAACAAAAAACCACATTTCAAGAAATGAAAACTATTTCAATAGACTCCAAGAAGCTAATATGATTCCCATAACATGAAAATTGGCATCGTAAGATAGCTGTACAAGCCACACCACAACGATCTTAGGAAAGGTTGGCCAGCGAGGTTGATGAAAATAAGTGGGGATGGAGGTAAAATATAAGGCTAAAATGTGGTTGTAGCGAGGCGCCTCTGGGACGCTCCTAACACTCATTCGTAATGCCTGCAGTGTGCCCTTCTACCGAGAGATAGATAGAAACAGAGAGCCTATGCCTTGTATTTGTTCCCAGTGCCCAATTCCAAAAGCCTTTCCTTTCCCAAAACGACCAGATGCAAAGACGTGCAAACCCCTTTCATAGCCCTGACTCAAGCGAAGACAAAAAGACAACTTAGGTTTTAGGAAGAATCCAGGAATTTCCGGGAAAGCGAGAGAGAGAGAGAGAGAGAGAGAGAGAGAAGAGAGAGAGAGAGAGAGAGAGAGAGCGAGCACCTTACCTTAGGGAAAGAATAAGTGACTTATGTTACCATTTAAAAAATATAAGTTACTTGTGCGAAGGAGGATTTGTAAGGTTTGAGAGTTTAGAAGTATTAACTGAAAATTACCTGAAAATTAGAAAATTATTAAAGTATCCGAATGTTTGGTAGAAAGCTGTTATTTTATTTAGAGTTATTAAAGGATAATAATGTCGATTTATGATGTAAAAAATTTGGTTCATGTCATGAAAAAAAAAAACTTCCTTTGTAAAGGTTTCTCTTGAAAATAAAGAGACAGAGAAATAATAATTCTGTAAACAGTTAGAAAGTTCAAAATGGAGGAACTAGCCGACGTGTGTTCTCAAGATTACGAAAGAATAGAAAAGATATCTCTTTTAAAGAACGCAATATAACCTTAGATAATTGAAGGTAAACACCGCAAAATTAAAGAAAAAGAAACAGTGTATTCATTTGTTAGTTTTCATTGTGTGCAACGATTATCTGCCGAGTCTGTGACGCTGTTGTTTGTAGTGTGTTTGCAAACGCTCCAAGATACCGTTAGGCCGAAGGGACAGGGAACAGGGATGGGAATCTGAGCTCTGTGGATTCGGTTTCAGCCAATGATGTCTGTTATGGTTACTGTTTTCTTTGTCTCTTTTTAAGATATTAAGAAATTATCTTTATTTGACTCTCTCTCTCTCTCTCTCTGACAAATCCCCTAAAATCATTTATCATCTCATTTGCCTCCCCGTAACACTTGCTGATGAAAAATGATTCCTTTTGAATTGCTAGATGGAAAAAGAGCTTGATATTTTTACTATTTTTGTTCATAGTGGTAACGGAAAACTTCCATGTTTTCATCCTCATGAAAAATGAAAATCAAGAAGGAATAGAAGTAGAGGTAGGTAATGTTATCAATTTTTAAGAGTTCTGAATCACTGATGCACCAAAAAATAAAAATAAAATGAAATAAAATAAAATAAACTAAATTATTTTTAGAAGTAGGAATACTGTGAAGCCTTTTTAGAATACTTGTTTTTATCATGTTTAGCTCTCTCTCTCTCTCTCTCTCTCTCTCTCTCTCTCTCTCTCTCTCTCTCTCTCTCTCTCTGGTCAGTACGAAATTACCTGTATTTTGATGTATAGATTTTCAGAGTAGATTTGTATTCGCCATTTTGTTCAGAAATGCTACCACGTACCACGTAATGTTTTTTCTTTCTTTTTAAACTTTTGGTAACGTTTTCTATTTCATGATAATATTGTATATTATGTTTTCGTATGTATGCATTTATAGGCTACACACACACACACACACACACACATATATATATATATATATATATATATATATATATATATATATATATTATATATACATACATATACATATATTTATGTATATACATATACACACACATATGTATATATATATATATATATATATATATATATATATATATATATATATAGTATTTGTAAATGCCGCAATGCCTTCTGGAATTCTTTGCACTTTGGCCGTATCTGTAAGAATTCCTCGTTGGACCAGGCAGTTACGTGCTCGACTAGTGATCTCGGGGTCCGGGTTCGATTCCCCGCTCTGCAAACAAGGAATCTGAGGAATTTATTGCCTGTAATGGACGCTAAGACTGATTGTTTTCAGTCACCTCCTTCCGTGGGTTCAGACCCGACGAAAGGAGGTGCACTCGTATAATTTTTTTAAGTGCAAATTATTCCCAGGGTGTAGTGAGCTTTTTCTTTCTTTCTTTCATTCTTTCAGGTCTAAAGAGGAAAATAAGTTATTGTACTAGTTCCAAATTAAGTGTCGAGTGAGAGGACAGTTTAATGCATTATTTTCTGAAATCTAAACATTTTCATTATTACGGTCACATATTTCGTTCTTGGCATTCGTACAACAGATTAGTAAATAAAGGGTAAGGGTAATTCTAAGTATTCACTCTGCCGTACTTTTTCCTTGGAAATTTATGTTTCCTACATTTTTAGTAGTTCTGATGAAGAAGTAATTAACTTTTGCCAGTCAACGGTTATTTACTCCGATCTCTACCGGGAGGGTGTCTGTAAAGTGAAACAGTCTTCCAATTGTAAGCGGGTTATTAAAATAAATCTGAACTCAACGTAAGGGTATAGATGGCTCAAGAGTGACAATAATTTACGTTTTAGTGGACCAGAATTATTAGTGAATGGTAGTGGAACATATACTATCTTCTTGGGAACGGTGCAGACTACAGTTTTTGGATTAAAAATATTGTCTAAAAATTCTTTAAGGATTTAATTGAACATGTTCAGGGGATAGCAATTATTCTTAAAATAAGTATCTAAAAACCTAACCTCCAGGTGAAAGTTATTCCAGTTGGAGCAAAGGGAAAAGGCTCGGATTTTTGTTTACCTAATTTTAAACCCAAATATTGTGATTTTTTCCTCGCGTTTGAATTGTTTTTCCATAATATTCGGTTGTTACCTTCTCATATTAATCTTGAAACAGCACGCCAGTCCATACAGACCTTGGCTCATGAAACTTTCTCCAGTCTAAAAGCTAGAAATTGGTTTCCGTTTTTCAAGTATGATGATTTTCAGATTTTGAAGAAACTTGCTAATAGAAATTACGTCATAATTTGCCGACCAGATAAAGGTAAAGGTGTAGTAATACTGAATCGCAATGATTACATTGAAAAAATGAGTAGTGTTTTGTCCGACTCCAGTAAATTCGTTGAAGTAGGTCTTCCTGAATTTAGTACCATTTTCAAAATTGAAGATAAAATAAACCGTACTCTGAAACAGCTTAAAGATGACGCTGCTATTTCTGAAAGCACCTATAATTCTCTTTACAGTTCAGGATCTTCTTTTGCTACTTTGTATGGACTCCCTAAAGTTCACAAGAATGACATTCCCCTTCGACCAATACTAGCTGCTTGTAACTCACCAAATTTCGAAATAGCCAAGTACCTTGTTCCCCTCCTCAGCCATATCACGAGTAACCGTTTCACATTGCAAAATTCTTCTTGTTTTGTCCCTGACATTCTTGAGCAAAATCCACATACATTTATGGTTAGTTTCGATGTCCAGTCCCTATTTACCATGTCCCCGTTTTCGAAACCATTGATATTATCCTCGGAAAATTATTCCCTACCCCAAATACGGTCTACCACGGTTTTACTAGAAATAATTTCAAAAAACTCTTGGAACTCTCAGTCATTGATACTTACTTTATTTTTAATGGTTAAGTTTATAAGGAAATATAGATGGCATGGCCCTGGGCTCTCCTTTAGGACCTTCTTTCGCTAATATTTTTATGTGTCATTTAGAGGAACAGTTCTTTAATCAGTACCCAGATAATTTTAAACCCAGATTTTATAGACGATATGTATATGATACGTTTTTACTTTCCACCGAGGAACGTCATGCCCAGTTGTTTTTAGATTTTGTAAACTCTCTTCATTCTAATATTACTTTTACCATGGAAAAAGAATGTAATGGCCGCATTTCTTTTTTAGATATTTTGTTCTCTCGCTCTGAAAGATATTTTATGACTGGCATTTTCAGGAAGAAAACTTTTACCGGCCTTGGGTTAACTTTTTTAGTCACTGTCCCCTTGCTTTCAAGGTTAACTAATGTAAAACTCAAATTAATCGAGCCTTTTCCCTTTGCTCCAACTGGAATAACTTTCATCTGGAGGTTAGGTTTTTAGAGACTTATTTTAAGAATAATTGCTATCCCCTGAACATGTTCAATTAAATCCTTAAAGAATTTTTAGACAATATTTTTAATCCCAAAACTGTAGTCTGCACCGTTCCCAAGAAGATAGTATGTGTTCCACTACCATTCACTACTAATAATTCTGGTCCACTAAAACGTAAATTATTGTCACTCTTGAGCCATCTATACCCTTATGTTGAGTTCAGATTTATTTTTAATAACCCGCTTACAATTGGAAGACTTTCACTTAAAAGACACCCTCCCGGAGTTGATGCGTATCTGCACTGTTTATAAGTTCAATTGCCCAAAATGTCATTTTGGGACTTATGTGGGATGTTCTAATCGCCTACTTAAGGTGCGCATCGACTCTCTTAGGGGTGTTAGCCATCGTACAGGCTTAAGCAAAAAAGAAAATAGTGCAATTAGACTTTATGCCATATCCTGTCACCATCACATACAGTACAGCGATTTTGAAATACTTGGACAAACAAAAAACAGCCATTCACTTCCCTTTTTAGAGTTCCTCCATATTAAACAACAATCTCAAACACTCAATAACCAAACCACTTTTGTTCCTTTGTTCATTGCATAATTTGCTTGTTTGTTTGTTTTTTCTCCCTCCTCTCTCTCTCTCTTTTACCCACACCACTTCTGCCCATTTCATTCAAAGTTTTCTAACTCGCCCTGTTGTCATTTAACTACGACATGAACAGTAGGTTCTCCAATATCTTGTACTACAGTATCATTATTTTATTTTATTTTACTCTGAATATTCATGTTTTTTTTTTCGCTCTCAGTATATTTCTGCGTTTTATGTAATCTCTCTTAACTTGTCATTGCTATTTTATGATTTGCAGTTAGCTTAGTTTTTATGTTCCCTTTTTACTTTGTGTTGTGTATTTTATGTTCCCTTTTTTACTTTGTGTCATGTATTTTAAAGTATTGTAATGTTTTTTAGATATTCATTCAGTATAGTTCTTACTGTTTCTCTTTTTGTATAATTTTATAGATATGTGACCCTGATGATGGGAAAAGCGATGCATTCCCGAAAGCTCGGCTGTACCCTTCTTTTATTTTAAGGAAATAATAATGTCTTGAATAATACCACGTCTTCTGGCTATCCTGTTCCTCCTTAAATTGAAGTTTTCTAGAAACCACAACATACAGTTATATATATATATATTTATTATACTGTATTCGTTTCGATATTTACGAGAGAGAGAGAGAGAGAGAGAGAGAGAGAGAGAGAGAGAGAGAGAGAGAGAGAGTTTTTTTGCCACAATACTTATGTATTTACATCATATGTTTGGGTACAATTAAACTCAGAAAAGAGAGAGAGAGAGAGAGAGAGAGAGAGAGAGAGAGAGAGAGACTTTAAAATGCAGTATATAAGTAAATGGGGAGTAAAAGAAAACCTCTTCGATTATCATTGCAGTCTTTATATGAGTTGGGAAGAAGATTTTTTTTATTCTAAAAGTTAAGTTTTTTCAGTCTATTTATATATTTATTTATTTATTTATTTATTAGGTATTTATGATATTTTAATCATTTTATTTTTTGAAATGAGAGGAAAATTAGTGAAGGTAAATGGCTATACAATTGTGAATACGTTTAATCTTAATCAACTATGCTTTTATTGCACCCTGAGACACTCGTTGTTTCATTTTGTCTTGAGAATGGCAGATTAAGCAAAGTTGGTTTAACTGTAAAATAATTAACTAGGTATCAAACCGAAACCAAATGCTTAATCTCTGAAAAATATAATATACAAGACACTGATTACACATAGAAAATAATACAAATTGAAAGTCTTTGTTTCAAATTTTTTATATTTGGGTAATCATTTTAACAATATTTAATTAGTATTTGTTAAAAATGAAAATAAACGATGATATTTATGAAAATAAAAGAAATAAAAGCAATAAAAATACTGTACTGAATTGCTATATCCAGTGACTTAGAAGAGACAGTCCCCAGTCTGAGAATGGAAGTTGTGTAAGCAGCAGAAGAAAATACACTTCATGAAGACAGAGAAAGACAATATGTTACTGGTTTACACCAGTGTACAGACGCATGCACGCGCGCATACACAGTGAGGGCAGAAACCAACTGATAGCGTTATACGTGTACTGTGTATATGTTACCGTACAACGCTGTCAGTGGATATCAGCCCACGTGTCTGTATGACCATTACTGTCTCGTTCCTGGAAAGCTTTCAAAGGCGGTACTTCAAAGACTTGTGCAGACTGTTACTTTAGTCAAAGTTCCTTCCGACTGCGGGGAAACTTTCTGTCGTAACACTGAAGTTTACCCGCGAATGAATTCGTGATGTCTTTATTTACGACGTTCTCTCTCTCTCTCACAGTTCATCTGATATTCTGGGAAACCTCAACGTCCTTTGAGTGTGTTGTAATGGTTTATGGTTTGTATTCTTTATTGAATTTACCTGTGTGTCATGGAATCATTTTGCAGTTTATACTTATTTTACTTCAACAATTTTCGTATATCATTTCCCTTTCCCTTATTTCTATTCTGTTTTATCCCTCGCCCTTTAAATTGCTCCTGCTGCTCTGCTACTTTTCCATAATTCTTTTCCTTTCCTTTGATTCCCCATCCTGACTTTCTTACTGACAGTGCTCCTCGTTTTCGATTATTGTTGCTACAATATCCTTCCCTTTGGTTGTGTATTCCATATCTGTGCCTTTGTTTGTGCTTTTATGGTTCACACGAATTGCCAGAAAGAGATGCGAGAATTATTGTTGATGACCTGAATGCAGAGGGTTGTCAGAACGGTGGAGATGTGGAGGGTGTAATAGTGAATGTACTGTATATATGATACGTATATATATTTATTTATGTATATTTTATATATAAGAGATATTCTAACCACCAACCAACCACACACACACACACACACACACACACACACACACACACACACACACACACACACACATATATATATATATATATATATATATATATATATATTATATATATATATATATATATATATATATATATATATATATATATATATATATATACACGACGATGACGAAGGCAGAAGCCCAATATACGGAGAACCAAGGACGTTGGAAAAGCACACGAACAATTAATTCTGTATTGTGGCCGACAGTGTTTCGCAATAATCATTGCATCTTTAAGGCTGCAAAATAACACATAATTTTGTATGATATAAGGAACGTCACCATATAAAATTTAAAAAATTATATAAAAATTATTCTTAAAATACTTTAAAAACAAAACTGGCCCAATACATGGGTAAAAAAATTGACTAAATACGAAAATAAGGGAAAACTACCTGGAATTAAACAGAACAGTAGAAGATAAAAGAAATAAAATGACAAAAATAAACAAGGGTGTGTAAGGCGTCTGGGCATTTAACGAGGAAACGAGTTGGGCTGAGGCTATTATTTCAAAGTTGTTTATATCAATGTGCATTTTGCAGATTGCAGCGTGATTCCTTATATTTGATAATTCAGGCCTGGACAATCTGCATCCCGTCCTATAACTGATAAGCCCCTTCCACACGGTCGAGCTTTGCCCGACGAACTTTGTTCGATGTGACGTCAGAAGCGGGAAAAGTCTGAACCTTAAACAGTGTTTTTCGCTTTTAACGTCACATCGAACAGAGTTCGTTGAGCAAAGCTAGACCGTGTGGACGGGCCTTAACGCCCTGGTGGGTACAGACACGGATTTTCAGTAGCCGTCACGTACATCCAACGTAGGTTCCCAGCTCACACTTGGGAAAAGTATATTTATAAATAAATGATGTTGGATGTTAGAGACAGACACAGTCAATCCTTAGATCTGAAAAGAGGCCGCAGCGTTAGAGGGTTTTTCGGAATAAGTTTAATATTTACAAAGTGAAATTTCCTTGCTAATTTTTATAATATTTTTGTGGAAATCATCATTGAAAAGGAAGAAAAGTTATTCATATCCAACAACTTTCTCAAAATTCTGTAGAAATGTTTTAAAGGAAAATAATTTATTTCTAAAAAAAAAACCTGTCAAGAACTCAGGAAGGCTTGCCAAGACGAAGTCAGAATAAGGGCCCTGTAGAAATAGCATTTAACATAAAAATTAAAACGACATGCGCTGTAAAAATTAGTACCCAACCAAGTAAAGGTGGTCTTTCTTTCTACTGGTATGGAAATCCTCAGAGTCCCTCAAAATACGTAGGCCCAGGAAAGGGAGGGAGTTGCTTATATCCGTCTCCATATTAAATTTAATATTGGAGTGCGGGGCATTCATATAATCTAAAAACAGCTGAGACTGAAATTCA
Source organism: Macrobrachium nipponense (assembly GCF_015104395.2). Taxonomy (NCBI): domain Eukaryota; kingdom Metazoa; phylum Arthropoda; class Malacostraca; order Decapoda; family Palaemonidae; genus Macrobrachium; species Macrobrachium nipponense. The sequence continues at coordinate 24,917,182 of NC_061105.1, forward strand.
TGTCTAAAAAGAACAAATGTATCATCCACATACCGTTGATTAATATGATTTACGAAACGTCGGAATAAACTTGAAAATGACCTTCTCATCGTGTTCCTGGTCTGGCCTTCTATGAAATATACCATTGACTTTCTTGTCTCATCATCCTACTCGTGATATATATATATATATATATATATTTGTATGTGTGCGTATATATATATATATATATATATATATATATATATATATATATATATATATATATATATATATATAAAATTATGAGGCTTTCAAAAATTACGTAACGCCTTAGGGGGAGGTGGTTATGACGAAGTGTTGACTGTGACAGGGGGGAGGGGGTTGCAGCAGTAAGTAACATAACATTTTCAGACTTCTTCCTTTCTTTCCTCTGAAAAGATGCAAATCGAGAAGGACAAAAGAGAGAGAGCGCGGGAGAGAAAAGATTCTTCGATAGACTTTTATTATATTTGAGTAATATTGAGAAAATGGTATTTAATTTTCTTTTGCATAATTAATATCATAACATAAAAGTCTGAAAAAACTTAAAGGTAATAAATTCCAGGTATGAGGCTACACTTTCAGATATTATTGCATAATAAAAAGGAAACATACTAATTCGGGTGTGGGAGGTTGGGTACTAGAAGCTTTTGTTACTTAATTTTCCGGGGGGGCGGGGCTCCGGACATGTGTTATGAGGTGTGGCAAAGAGGGGAGGGGGGTAAAAAATTGCCCCCAAAAAAGTGTTAGGTAGAGTGGGATAAAAGGCCCCTTTGAGGTAAAAGGCCTCCCCCTATTTCCATCTGCCTGAAGGTTTCTGTACCAAACAGCCAGGGAGAACTAGAATGGGAAACAGCCAGATCGCATTTTTCTTCTTTGGACACATTTCATGTAAGTATGCTGCTATATCAGGGAGATCTTGTACGGACATCTTGTCAGTAAAGTCAGTACTTTAACTACAGATACTTTAAATGAGAACTAGGCAATATCTTGCACTGCAATCCAAACTTGAAAACTTAATTAGTGTACAGGTGGAGTTTGTTTCTTAAAAAATGGCATGTGGGGTAAAAGGCCCACCGCTTTGGGGCAAGAAGCCCACGTGGGGGCTCCTTACCCCATCTGATCAGTTGGACGTGTAACCAGTGGTGAAAGAGGATAGACTGCAACTTATTTGTGCAATGAGTGCAGCTGGAGTTTATCTTCCTTATGTATTTATATTTTCCCGTAAAAGGATGACTCCATTAATCATGATCAGCAGCCCACCTGGATCAATTGCTAGATGCACAGCAAATGGATGGTCTAATGCTGATTGTTTCGTAGACCGGTTACATCACTTCGTTAAAATTGTTAAGCCAAGTCGAGCAGAAAAGCACATTATAATTCTACATGGCCACCACAGTCACAGGACTTTAACCAGAGAGAATGGAGTATTGTGAAGCAAATTAGTCTACCTTTTTTACTTGTGTCATTCTTGTTCTTATGTAAAATTTATCATTTATTTATTTTATTTATGCTAATCTGCGTGCTATATAAAGAAAGTAAATTTATTTCTAATTGTGCTATTATAGCTGTCATGTAGAGGAAGTGTCAATTTATTTGACAATTTTGCTTATTTCAGTTCCTATGAATACCAAAAAGTTCCTAGGATTTACAAGAAACTAAGAATGCTAAGATTAATTACTTTATATTTTTCAAGCATTATTCTTGAATATTTTTGTTTGGAAGGTTGAATTTTTTAGATTTAGCAGAAATATTTGCTTATTTTTAAAAATAAATTATTGTTTTCATAAAGTAGTATAATATCTTGGGTATGGGACTAAGAACCCCAACCCTGTGATTCTTAACCCACCCATGGGGTAAAAGGCCCCCTTTGTTCTTTTTTTTTTTTAGGTCATGTTTTTATTATCCTAAATTGATAACAGCTTCTCATGATTATGATCATTGATACACCAATGACCAAGCTTTCTAGAAATACCTATTAGATCAATAGCTGCAATACTGTACAGAATATAAGCATTTCTCCTTAAGGGTGGCTTACCCCACTCTCCCCTACGTAACTTTTGAACAGCCTAAATAATTTATATGTGCGTATATATTAGAGAGAGAGAGAGAGAGAGAGAGAGAAAGAGAGAGAGAGAGAGAGTGGGCGTGTGAGGCTCCCTCTAATGTAATTTCCAAGTAATCTACAAAAATTTAATTACTTAAACTTTTTCCCAGGAGCAAACGTATAAAACAATAAATGTAAATAAACTCATTAACTCACAGAATAAAATAAAATCTAGTCCGAGAGCCGGACGGCAACACAATTCTGTAATTACTTCAGCTTGATTTTTCTTGTTGCAAATCTGTTTCATTTCAGCCATGGGACTGACTTTTTCTGCTTTTATGAAAATAATGGAAATTTAACGCCCTTTTACTCGTTATTTTATATCATTATCCTTTTATTTACAAGTATTATCATTATAATATCTAAGGACTTTCTCAATTGTTTATATTATAAATCATTTGTCGTTAAATTAAAAGTATTATTATTAAGTATTTACTCTGTTATATTTACCTTTATTATATTAAGGCCTTTTTTTAACATTTTGTTCTCATCGTCCTTCAGGAATTTTAATAGCACAAAATTGGTTGGGAAAAAGTTACGTAAATGCTCAAGAGCAAAACTATCGAAGTCATGGGATTGTTTGAAGGGGAAGGGGTGGGGGAGATGGCGGTGAACTCTTCAAATCATTCCTGCTTTTGGATGTTATTTCTTTCTTTCATATCAGGTTATGTGCCCCCCCCCCCCCGGCCCTGTTCCCGGCTTCTCAAGAACAGGATTTCCACGTCAGTCGAGGCGACATCTTTTTCGGGTTCATTTTCACGTAAGAAGTCTATGAATTTCCTTCTGACACCAATAGGAAGCACTTTGCACCGGACAAATAAGGGGACCGCAGATCACTCCGGACCTTCGCTGTCTGCAGATGAGGGCCTCAGGGAATTACTTGTTACGTGGGGTGCAGCCTTCCCATAAGAGTTCCCCAACGGTCACATAAGAACAATAGATTGGGCATAGGATCTGATAAGTGAAGCCAGCCTGCTGTGAGCGCTGCCTACACCAAGATGGCGGCAGCCGGGGATGACCTACCCCAGTGGCGAGCGCTTTCTGCACTAGCCAGCCAGGCTGAAGTCATCAGTCGCCTAATAAAAACTATAAAGTTTTTGGGCAAGTAAGAAATTAATGTCAGCCTCATTATTTTTTTATGTTTTGTAATGATTTGCATAGCATTTCTCATTTATCTCTTACTGTATTCTGTAGTAATGATTTTTATTACTTGGTACTTTAATTCTTTTTTAAATAGTTTATTTTATTTTATAAGCTCATTTATATATTCAGTATGGAACGTTAGGTTACGTAGCTCTAGAATCCGTCGACAGTTTGTCCTTAGTCGAGCCCCAGCGACTATTGTGCAATTTCCAAGTTCAAAGTCTCCATTATCAAGTAAAAAAAAATAAACGATGAGTAAATCATGAACGGAACACGTCAGCTGTTCTTAGTTAATTGTATTTAATTAGTGTATTTTGAATTTTACGTTAAATTATTTATTTGTGAGTGGTTTAGTGTTACTTGGAATTAATAACGAAGTTTTCATTCGTGGCCTGCTGGAAGAACCCAATGATTATTAATGCATCAATGGCTTAACTTTTCGTACCTCCGAATTGATGATGGCGCCTTTGAGCTTTGAAATTGTGCAATAGTCACTAGAATAAGGACAAACAATGTTTTCTCCTTTTAATTTTATATTTTTGATTTTTAAATAACAGTTTTTCGTTTCACAACGAATCTTGCTACTTCACTCATTGTGTCAAAGTTTTATTTTTATTAAAATTGATGTGATACAACTACTGTTAAGAAAGCAAATGCAACGCTGAGGCGGCTACCGACAGTTAACACCATCCCGGCGCTGAGCGGTTGGCCTTTGTTCGAACAACTTTCTTTTATTAACTGCTATATTAGCCACTGCACATTTTTTTCCCAAAAAAATATCATTCTATAGCTTTAACTCTTTAGCTACAACTTTGTCGTTTTGGTGACGTTGCTGCCCTAAAGATAAACAATTTCATCACTGGCTAAAACTTTCAATTCACGACTTAAAACTCATTTAAATATTTCAGCTTGATTTAACTGTAAAAAATATAAAGAAACAGGTATTAATGTTTTGAATTGATACTGTTAGCGTTCATAACTTATGTTTTTTTAACTTACGTAAAATTCCCCCAAAAAACCCCAAACCCCCAAGAAACCCCCCCCCAAACCCCCCCCCCCCCCCCAAATTTTTAATCTTATCCGAAGTAGGGAGATCATCCATGAACTAGTTTGATAACTAAAAATTTCTACTACTCTGGAACCTGGATTGGCGTTTCTATCCTACATCAAGATGGCGGCGATGGTTTCGTCTCCCGTAATGCTTGTTAAATGGCTGTGTCCTATTTATTGTCCTTATGGGATCGTTGGAGTCACCTGACCCATAGTGGCCTTCATCTTCAGAGACTTTCGGTGTCTCCCTGATCATTGGCTGTGGCTACAAGGCTTGGGATCTTCCTGGCGTTCTCGGTGGGGTCTTTCGTCACTTCTAACAACTGATTTAGATAGGCAGTCTCTCTCTCTCTCTCTCTCTCTCTCATATCAAAGATTCTATAACAATTCAAAATGGAATTGTCTGGAACTTCTTGTCATTGGAAGAAACTGTGTTGGAAGGATGAACTTTCTTTTACATAATGTAACTTCTCTCTCTCTCTCTCTCTCTCCGTCTCTCTTGCTCTCTCTCTCTCTCTTCTCTCCTCTCTGGCCCATTTTCCTCACCATGAAAGGCAAGAGACTATGTGCAAAACTCCCACGGAATCCCGCAACACAAAGGACGGCAGCCTACAAGTGAACACCCAAAGTTTTTTTTTTTTTTTTTTTTGTCGGCTTCCTTTCCCTCTCGTATTTAACTTTCGTTAACTCCGGGGTAAAAAAATAATAATAAAAGATTTGTTTGTTTCATGTTAAAGTGCCAGATTCTTCTGGCTGCCTTTGCACGCAGCAACAGATGTCACTCATAGTATTTGAATTCGGAACATTTGCGGTTAGGACTAATGCGGTTTAGAACTAAGAATTAAAATGTGGTTGTGTCTTATGATAAAGTTATTTTCAGGAGACATTTTGTATGTATTTATGTATTATATATAAATATATACATGTATAAGTATAAATAAGATATACTTGTATAAGTTTATATGTATGTATTGCTAGCCCACTTTATTCTCCTTCATGGCTGATGCACTGCTGGGAGTGAACTATAAACCTAGCAGACGTGACCTGAGCGCTTCAAAAACTCACTTTGGCTGACTGTCGCCTTCGAAAATGACCTATGTGATCTTTCACTTACCTTATGCTATATATATATATATATATATATAAATATATATATATATATATATATATATATATATATAGATATATATATATATATATATATATATATATATGAATATATATATATATATATATATATATATATATATATATATGTATATATATATAGATATATATATATATATAATATATATATATGATATAGATATATGTGTGTGTGTGTGTGTGTGTGTGTTGTGTGTGTGTTTGTGTGTTATGTATATATATATATATATATATATATATTATATATATATATATTATATTATTATTATATATATATAAATATAAATAAATATAAATATATATAGATATACATACATACATACATATAACGTGTGTGTGTAATCTTTCTCTGTTCTTTGTCTTAACTAAAATGCAAAGGTAAGCATACTCAGGGTTGCCAAATAACTTGACATCCAAACCGCGGTGCAAAGCCTCAAAAGTCGCGGCATTTGCTTCAAAAGTAGCCCAATTATAGCAACTTAGCCATCATTAAATTGGTACTAAAAACTATTAATATGATATTCTATAGAAACAAAATTATGGGGGCCGGGGATCGAAATCTACAACTAAGCTTTTGTAGAAGAGTATAAATAACGAAAAACTTATGTAATTTTTATTCAAAAATACAGAAAATAAAAACCGAATATTTCTTGCAAAATTAAATACTAGTTGAATGGCATTTAACAAAATTAAAATGAGCAAAATAAAAGAAATAAAGAGATTGTTGTTCATTCACATGATCATAAAATGAACTAGATTGTAGTGCTTTAATCATAGTTTCATTTGGCTCAAAATTTGGACATTGGCATTTTTTGTCCTCCTCCCCCTCTTGAGTATGCATGGCACTTCTTATATACAAAATTGCCGTTAGGAGGTCATGTCCCATTCTGTTCCTGAGGTCCGTTTTGATTAAATTGACCTGGCTAAAAACTCTTTCTACATCAGCATTGCTGATAGGAAAACATAATATCTTCAAGACAAATTTGGCCACATTTTTAAATGCCCGTTCTCCGCCTGCATCTTCATACTCCAACACCTTACCCCAGAATTCAACAGGATCTTTATGGACTGTTTCACCCCAGTCCCCAAGATTTACCTGCAGTGTAAAAATATACAAAGGTGTTTTTATTACAAGTACAGCCTTTTGCACAATCCTTCATTACTTCACCAATATGATCAATAGAATTGATTGATGTATGACAAGCAATGCATAGTGAAAGTTTCAAATCTGTAACTTTTTTATTGTGATCTGTTTGCTTGATTTGCTGAGAAGATGTACTAGCAAAAAATCTCGTAACGTTACTTTCTCTTGCTTTTATATATGCTTTATGTGTGCCAATATTAGAATGCTTGATTAAATCTGAATGATGGGCTCTTATAACCGTGTTACAAAACCGACACTTAGCTTTTGTTTCATCTCCAGGAACACTTCTAATCCAATCTTCCAGAAGTTCCTCGCTCTCCCATTTTGGGTTATAATGTTTTTTTTATACACACTCCAGTTACACTTCTTTGGCATTTTGAACTAAGTCAACCCTCTCACTGAGTGGTAAAGATAAAGCTGATGTCTAAAACTAGTGAAACAGTGAAGTCTTAAAGTCTTAAACTGGCAAACGCCATATAGTCTACTCTATAAGGCGTCAGTCTGGTCTGGTATTACCAACTTACAATTTTTCATCATTATGGTTTAACTGTCTGTGAACTATTGAAATTTGAAATAGAATATCGATCTACATTTCCACTTTGAAATTATTATATAAGAAAATTGCATTTGCAAAATAAATACCATTTAAACAATTTATGGCGCCGCGGTTTATT
>NC_061105.1:24931945-24944445 GCF_015104395.2 Macrobrachium nipponense
AATAAGAGCGAGTCTCTTCCTAAACAATAATAATAAAGTTAATTGTTATAATGAAACTCAGTTTTTATGACTGATCATTTTACTCGTTTACCTGTTCAAGCTGAAATCACCTATTATTATATAGTAATCCTTAATGTTCTTGTTATATTCATGTATTTGTATGAACACAGACAAAATCGCCTGATTGAGAACCATGAACATAATTACCCCCCCCTCTCTCTCTCTCTCTCTCTCTCTCTCTCTCTCTCTCTCTCTCTCTGATATATAAAAGAGTGAAGGTAATTTTGTGATATTTTCCCCACATTTCGTCATAAAAAATATAGGAACCTCGTCCAATGAGTAGCGAAGGAAAAGGCCAGCTGAAGAATTTAGTGTAGAATAAGATTTACAGAAGTGCCTTAGCATCTGAATCTTTTGTTTTGATTTCTTATATTTTTATCCTTATTTGCTCTGGACGTAATATGTTGAAGAGTTTACTGGGATTTATTCTCCATCATGATAATTAGATTTTTTCTAGGTTTTCATATTTTCTTCTTCTCGTGTATTTTGCTTTGAGATAGAATTAGATTGCTTTTTCTTTTATTCCCATGTGTTTTATTTTGAAAAGTTATTAGGCTGTCTTTTTTTATTTATTTATTTTATTACACATCACAAATTTTTTTTATTCTGAGGTAGGAATTGGGAGGTTCGCTTGTGGTTACGTGACTGCACATGCGCAGTAAGTTGCAGACTTTGGTACTTTTTATGTGCGTGTTAATAAACATTTCGATTAATTAGCTACATTTAAAGCTTGTTAAATAGTGTGTGTTTGTCTCTGTATTTGGAATATCTTTGCATTTGTAATAATGTCACATAGAACTGGAGCGTCATGAATCTTGGTGATTGCAGTTCCCGACTACATTAGGGGAGCGTTGCTGCCTTCTTGTGTCGAAATTGAGATGTCGCGACGAGGAAGACTAAAGGTCTATTTAAAACTTCGTTTTGTTCTTTTGCTTCATTTTGTCTTTATCCTAACGAAAGTTCTTGTTAATAGTACCTTGGACATCACTGAGAAGGTTACACTTGTTCTTTTACTTGGTAACTCTGATGTTTTCTAAGACTCATATATATATATGTGAGCACTTGTTCAAAATGGCAGATTGTGGGAATTACACGTTCTTGGAAGTAATAAGATGAAGTAAAATCTCAAGTGTATTAACAGTATGTAAAGTCAGAGAAATGATTGCGTGCGATTGGACTGCTGTTACTCTGAACTGCAATGACACTGTAATGAACAGCAAAGCTCCTTACGAATTTGAGTGAAGCATCTTACTATTATTAGTATTCTTATTATTAATGCTGATAGTGTTGATAAAGTCCGGACGCAAGCCTAAATTCTCATCATTATAATGAGGTATCAATTTTTAATGAAAGAGAGAAATAGATATGGGGAAAAAGGAATATAGGTCACAGTTTTTAAAATAAAGAAGAAAATATTCCATTAAAGTAAGTAAACGAAAAAATATGTATTCAGATTTCTCGGATGTAAAAGCTCCTAGTAATTAGCCTATGTCAGATCGGACTGTAGTCCATCTCTGTTGGAGAGTTGCCTGCGCGAAACTTTTCATTATACAAAGGATTATTGGGTGGGCACCCCTCCCGGGTGAAATTTTAGGGTATCCCCTTAGAGGCTGACTGATGGATAACAGAAGTTTAGAGAGCACATGTTTTCTTAAAAAACGGAGCATGTAAATACATGTGTGTATATATATATGTATATATATATGTGTGTGTATATATATACACGCATATATATCTATATATTTTTTACTCACATCAGGATCGAACCCAGGTATTTCAATTGAAAGGCAAGGACCCTGACAACTAAATCACATTTTATTACCAATAAATGATAAAATGCTAAAGGTAAAATTAGTTCACTTCGACGCTCTGAAATCTAATTACCATAAAGGACATTCCTGAAAATGAAATAATCACGGAGATGGAATCGGGAACTAGAATCGGATGAGGAAACTCACAGATGCAAAGAAAGACAATACCGGAAAATAGCTTTAATGGCGATGACTCAATATATTGACAATCCCCAATCCTTGATGAGCGAATAATTGGGGGAGAAGCCTCCAGACGAAATGGAAACATGACATTTTTGTCATCACACTTATACCTCCAGATCCTTTTTCGAAACCTGGATAAAAAAAGGTAGTGGAGGGAAGAAGTGGGTTGGCGGGTGAGGACATATTGCGAGATGGAGTTTGGTGTTGCCGATTGGGAGTGAGTGTCATGGATGGCATTGCTATAAGTGCACGAGATGCTTCAGACGCCCTGAAATATTTCTCTTCTTGAGTGTGATTCAATATTAGGTAGTAGCCTTTGTTCACATGAAAGGAAGGAACCTAAGTTGTTTTCCAACCAACGCATCCTCAGTTTAGCAGATGTTTTGGCACAGGATTCAGTCCTCCTCTTTTAATACCCTGCTTCTCCTGTTTGGCTCCGCCCTCGTGACCTTGACCGTTCTCTGCCCACGGTGTTCCAGGTGTTCGTGTCTTGTGTAAGGGCGCTTCTTCTCTTTTGTGGAGTATATAATTTTCCTTGATATGCCGTCTTCGAATCCATTCCCAGTGTTGCCTGCCATTACATTGTTAGGGGATGTTATAAAGGCATTCTCTGCAATCAGTCTTGCCGTTTTGTGAGTATTCCTGTAAATAAAATTCTTGTATTCCCAGTCTATTCTTTGGTCTTTTTCCCGACAGTGTTTGGCAACTGCCAACGTCTGTTGTAGTGTCTGATGTTCTGTATATGTAAATGTCACGAGGGCAGAACCAAACAGGAGAAGCAGGGTAATTAAAAAACCAAGAAGCCAGCAGACTCGCATAAATACAGCTGGCCTACCTCTTCGGTCATTTCATGGATACTTGATAATGAGGCCTGAATGTCCTTGAAAGGTTGTAACTTTTCTGAATAAATATCTCTGGTAGATACTGTCCGGTTTTAATGAGGTCCTTCTAGTAATTGTACCATTGCACAGATCAGTTCTGTATGTAATAAGTTAACATATGTGTATATGTTTGTGTATGTGTGTATATATGCGTGTTTATATATTATATATCTTTGCATTAATATATAATCTGTCCAGTCAATCATTTCCTTTTCGTGTCTTGTATAGCAGTTGTGGAATGGAGTCTGGCGAACGAGCACATATTGGCGATAAATTTCTCTTGAGTAATTCGTTTTAGATTTATAGCTAAGTTTAGGTAGAGTTTTATTTTTTTCGAGATATGGCCTATATGTTAGTCCTAATATTTTTTTGGACAGTTAGCGTGAGGCACATATCTTAAAAAAAACACATACGATAGCTTAACCATTTCTAAAATTTTTGTTTGTTTTTATTTACTTTCCAGTTTTGCATAACAAAACACTAAACCTTCATTATCGTCGTATGAAGCCCCATATGAGTGCGTCATTGTGCTTTAAATATTAATTTTTGCATTTCTGTGTCCCCTATATTAGATTGGTACTGACGAAATGTTGATATTTAAAGATGCTAAACTCTTATCTTAATAAATGTAATGGCTATTTAGCAGTTACAGTATCGTGCCAATCACCCTACAGGAGACCTTCAATAACTGTTGCTTTCGCCAAGCTATCTCTCCTCACGCCCAGCCTGTGCTACTTCTGACCCTGTTTCTTAGTCTGTGCTTCTGACCCTGTCACTTACTTGTGTTTTTCGTGAGTTTTGGTCCTTCCAACCCCATTCCTTTTCTGTCTTGTAGATCAGGTGTCTTAGTACACACACACACACACACACGTTGAATAGTCAACCATATGGTAGTCCTGACCAATGTTTCATACAGTTATTCAGCGTATGTCAAAGATTCGCTCTACAGTTGCAGTCATTGACTTTTTTTCAACCTATTTGCTGTTTGTTGGCGAGATATGTTGATGACATGTCGACCACCGTAAATGAAAACAAAAGTTTCATTGACTGTTTCCTTATAGTGTGCCATGAGAAGAAGAAAATGGATGCGTCCACTGTCTCTTGACACGGTTATGCTCTCTCAAATTCATTGCTTCCTCTTCGCCTTCATCTCTTCTGGCTTGATGTTTTGTGTTCAGCTTTTATTCAATTTCCTGGGAGATCCACAAAGACACCAATGATGATGAAGAGGGCGTTTTTTTTTTGGGGGGGGGAGGGCAAAGTTATCCTCCATCCTACTGAAGTTATATTACTTTGAGTGACTTAAAGACCAATTTAGGTCTCAAACAAAGTATTTTTTTTTTCTAAATGATGAAAGTTATACTTCATCATAAATACAACGAAGATCACTTGTGGTAACGAAAAACATCATTTTATAACTAGATAAATGATCTCAAATAATCTAGGAAAAGTAGTCTTATCTCAGGTAACCACTATCTGATATCGTCTCATTTCCATCTTAAGCTCCTTTTACTATTTCTTTTATTCACTTGGCGCTGCTGTCCAACCACTCCAACTCCCCGCTTTCCAATGTCTTGCGCTCTGAATGGCCGAAAGTGCCCCAGTAGGTACTTGTCTTGACGGTCTAAATTTCATCAATCAATCGGCTGTCTTACATCTTACATCAAAGACTGTACTTAACCGAAGTTACACATCAGGGAACTGAAGATATTTGGTTCTTTATGATAAACACCACACGTTTTCCCTGCAGAAGTCTGTTAAGAAGGAGGGGTGTTGGAAAATGTTGGGGGGCAGGGGGGGGGGGGGGGGGGGTTGTTGATTGAGGTCGAAAGGTTAAAAACGATACAGAAGGAAGTTATGGCTCTTTCCTGTCAGGAATACAAATGCCTTAGACTGTTCCCTTTCTTATGGTGCAGGTCAATTTCTCTCTCTCTCTCTCTGCCCCTTAGCTCCACCACAGTCCCAGAATGTGTCGCATGCGCTATACCACAAGGACCACTGTATCTTAATCCAGCCAAGAAGGCCTAAACTATGGAACTGTTGTCGCCCTCACTACAATTCAGCCGTCACTTATGGACCGGTTCACTCAGCTGGAAATAAGCAAGGCATTTCATGAACATTTTGGCAGATGAGCCAAGTTATTTGATACCACCCCTTTCAACAACATGAAAATAATTTTCAAATCTAAATGAAGGAGGACCTCGGCGAGGTAATTCCATCCCAGGAGGATAGAAATTTATTTACAGGTACCCCCCCCCCCCCCCCCCCCCGCCTCTCTCTTCTCTCTCTCTCTCTCTCTCTCTCTCTCTCTCTCTCTCTCTCTCTCTCCTATTACAAAGAGGGAAGTGTTTACGTTACTCAAAATAAATATGAAGTAAACAGCTGAGCAGTTGAACTCGCATAAAGCATATTACCCATCATGCATTCTGTGAGAGTTGGACGTTTCAGCGTCATTCATGTGACTCAGTGACTTTTGGTCCGGTACCCAACGTGTCATGGCCGTGCAGAATTCGCTGTGATTCTGACGTTTTGTTGTTATCACAGCAGATGAATGTCCGCGCGTCAGTAAGAATTCCCTGTATTTTGATGTATAGATTTTCAGAGCAGATTTTTATTCGGGCCATTTTGTTCAGATGTGCTACCACGTGATTTTTTTCCTTTTTATCAAGCTTTTGGTAACGTATTTTATTTCATTGTATTATTATTATTATTATTATTATTATTATTATTATTATTATTATTATTATTATTATTATATATATATATATATAGTATATATATATATATATATATATATATATATATATATATATATATATATATATATATATATATAGTATATCATGCTTTTGTATGTGCATAATGTATACACATTATAAATATATATATATATATATATATATATATATATATATATATATATATATATATATATTTAGTTATTGTAAGAGCCGCAATACCTTCTGGAATTCTTCGCATTGTAGCTCTTGCATGCTAAGGCTGATTGCATTTAGTCACTGCCTTCAGTGGGTTCAGACCCGATCAAATGAGGTGCACTTATACAATGCTCTTTATATGTGCAAATTATCGCAGGGTGTAGTGATATGGAGTTATGGTAGTTCCATTTGACAATGTCCTTGAGAGAGAGAGAGAGAGAGAGAGAGAGAGAGAGAGAGAGAGAGAGAGCGTAATTGGTGGATGGATGGTTAACAATTGAATTGGCTGTTGGTGAGTTCTGGGTTTTTGCTGGTGCGGTTGGAGTTAGAGTGATGATCAGGTGAGTCAGTCTTTGGTCAGAGCCTTTGATGGTCAGTAGTGTCGGTAGCGGTCTGTGAGCAGTACTGAAGGCATTGGTGGTCAGTCAAATTGTGTTATTGGTTTGTTGTTTAGTTGTTGTTAAGTTTGATATTGTTTGTTTTAGAGTTGTTGTGCCTGTGTTGTTAGATTTGTTGTGCTTGTGAGTTTCTGTTGAGTTGTATGGAAGTTGTTGTAGTTGAGGGTGGTTGTTGTTTTAGGGGAGCTATTGTGGTTTCTTGGTGTAGTTGTGAGATATTGAGGCTTGTTGTTGGTGAGCTGTTGTGATTTCTTGGTGTTGTTAGTGGGTGTGTGTTGCCTTTTTGTGTTGTTTTTTGTTAGTGATTTTGTGCAGTGGTCTTTTGTTGTGGTTGTGGTCCTTTTTGTTTGCTGTGTTGTTGAGTTATGGTTGTATTCCTTGTTTGTGTTGTTGAGTTGTGGTTGTAGTCCTTGTTTGTTTGCTGTTGTTTAGTTGTGGTTGTATTCCTTGTTTGTTGTTGAGTTGTGGGGTTGTGGTCCAGGGGTGTTGTGTTGTTGTTGTTGTTGAGCTGTGGGGTTTGTTCTTGGCTGTCTTGTTGTTGGTTGTGTGTAACAGCGGCCGTATCCAGTGAACAGTACAGCTCCTGAGTGTCAAATAGTTGGTAAGTTCATGTGTTTTGAAATTTTTTTTTTTTTTTTGGGGGGGGGGATCCCGCCACAATGAGCTTTGCTTTTTCTTTCTTTCAGACCATAAGAAAAAAAAAAAAAGTTAAGTGTCGTAGTTCCAAATTAAGGTGTCGCGTGAGAGGACAATTAAATGTTATTTTTCTTAATTTCCACATTTTCATTTTTATTTACATTTCGTTCTTGGCATTCGTACAACAGATTAGTGAGCTAAGAGTTAAGGGAAATTCTAAGTATTCACTCAGCCGTACTTTTACCTTGGAAATTCATTTTTCCTACAGTTTTAGTAGTTTATGAGGAAGTTATCTTTTGCCGGTCAGCAGTTTTTTACCTCCTATCTCTACCCTACAATGATGGGGGACCTCTTGAATTCGGGGTTTTGGTTGGGGGAGAACGCACGTAAATAAAGCGGCCATGTTTGTGTTCTGGAAAAGTTCGACGGATAAGCAAACCGTCAGGGAGCCATATGCCCCAAGTAGGGAGAAGATGAGGGAAGGAGAGGATCACGGGTGGGGGGTTTCGGTAGAGGGTGAGAGAGGGTAAGGAGTTAGAAGGGGGGTTAAGTAGAAATTTCAGGGCTTGTGCAAATGATAGTTCACCGACACAAAACAACTTCGTCAAAAGCAGTAAAAGCTGTCAAGAAAATCTGTTTTCAAGGTGAAAATAGGTGCGAAGCAGTTACTTAGAAATAATGCAATTACGTAGAAACAACGCAATTAAGTAAAAATAACGCAATTACGTAGAAATGCCATTTGCGTAAAGACTGTAAATCACAAAAGCATTAACCATAAACTTAAATGTTAAACATATAAACCAGTCTGCTTTCGCTGCCGCATTTCGGGGAGGGAAAAAGTTTTTTGTTTTAACATTCAGCGCCTCAGTGGCGTGGTTGGTTTGGTGTTTGCTTCTCACCTCAGTTGTCGCGGGTTCGATTCTCGGCCATTCCATTGAGGAGTAGGAGATTTGTATTTCTGGTGATAAGTTCACTCTCGACGTGGTTCGGAAGTCACGTGAAGCCGATGGTCCCGTTGCTGAATAACCACTGGTTCCATGCAACGTAAAAACACCATACAAACAAACCGTAATGACGATATAATTAATTGATTTACTATAAAAGCCGTAATAATATGAACTGAATTCACTATAATTAACATGACTTAAGGGATAAAAAGATCGCTATGTTGAAGTCAAGACACCTGTAACTTAGCCTGTATGGGTGATTAGGCTTCTGATTCGTCGAAAGATTTGGGGGGAGGGTGATAACGTCATTAAGACAAGCTGCCAAACAAATATTATATAATATATTATATAATATATATATATAACCATGATATATATATATAGATATATATATATATATGATATATATATATATATGAGATATTTTATATATATATATATGATATATATATAACTATATATATAGATAATATAATAGTTATATATATATATTCTATCCTATATATATATATACTATATATATATATATATATATATATTATATATTATTATATATATTACATATACATTATATAGGTGTGATATATATCTATATCGATATATTATATATATATATATATATATATATAATATATATACTATATATATATATATATATATATATATATATATATTACATATATATAGTTGTGTGAGAGCGTAGTTCCACGGCTACCAACCCGGTGGTCCGAAGTTCGATTCTCGGCTCGGCCAACGCGGAACCAGAGGAATTTATTTTTGGTGATTGAAATTAATTTCTCGATTCAATGTGGTTCGGATCCCACAATAAGCTGTCGGTCCCGTTGCTGGGTAACCAATTGGTTCTTAGTCACGTAATAATATTTAATCCTTCGGTCCAGCCCTTGGAGAGCTGTTAGTCAGCTCAGTGGTCTGGTATGTTGTTTTTGATTAAGCTGACCTTGTGTCAGCACGGGCTCTTGCTCACAGAGCAGCCCATAACAGCGGTCTGGTAAAACTAAGATATACTTAACTTGTGTGTGTTAGCGTGTGCGTGTGAATATAAAAGGCCCACAAAACACTATTTGAACGTTGCAACCATATATTACGAGCACTTCCTTCTGTGACCCTGATCACATTTCTCCGGAGCCTTTTCCTTGCTCATTTGTTATGGGCAAGAGAAATCAGAACCTATTATTTATATTTGGGGTGAAGAGGAATCGGGTTAGTATTACCATGGCAATTAATGTTCCCCCGGGGAAGTTAGTTCTCTGAAATATCTTCTGGCATTACTTTTTATGTTTTGCCATTTTTTTCTGTTGGTTACCGGGAAACGTTTATGAGTTATGATACATTTCAGCATTTTGTATGACCTTATTGCGGTGAAATTATTTTTTTATTCGTGTAAGGTCAAGATATATTATTTTCACGTTTCTTATTTAAGCTTTTTAATTGTATTTTCTCTCAAAGCGCCTTGATCGTAGCTATTCATATAAATTTCATAGATTAGATTGTTTGTAAATTTTAAGTAGTTATAAAAACTACTAACAATTATAATGTTCTAAAAGCCATTCACTAAGAGCATCTTAATTTCAGTGGTCTTTCTTATTGTTTCTTCTTCAAACTTAAGGAAAAAGGGAATCGGAAATATTGAGGTATTGATTAATAGCGTCTCTCTCTCTCTCTCTCTCTCTCTCTCTCTCTCTCTCTCTCTCTCTCATATATGAATAGGTGCGCTTGAAGGGAGCTTTTCTTTCTGCCTGGCGCGCTCTGTCAGCCGGTGCTCTGTCAAGTTGTCAAGTTAGTGCAGCTGTCTGGGTCGTCAAATGTAATGTCCTTTAAGGGAGGTAGTCTGTCTGTCAGTTTGTCAGTCTTACTTTGCAGATTCTCTTACACCCTGGAAGGGATTAAGCTTAGTTATGTCTGGTTGAAATCGCCCATCTCTCTACCACCTTTTGTCATCGTCTGCCACTCTTCCCATATCATTACAACCTCCCCTATACAAATGAAGGGTTCCAGTCAAGCTTTGTTCAATTGCAGACCATCATGGCGCCGTAGATGAACATGGAGGTGGAATACTAATCCCTCTGTCAGTCTGTCACTGTGACTGTCGTGACCTGGTCATGACACTTTCCTGTGTTCGGTTGCTGGGGTTTCACTCAAACTTGAAGTTTTTTTTAGAAAAGGAGGTTGCTTTTTAGTCTGAAGGTTAGTGTGTCTTTCACACTTATGTTAACCAACGTGGCTGAAGGGATTTCAGTTAATTTGGTGTAAGGGTGGGGCATCATACTTGGATTTGCATAAGGGAAAATCTTTCGTGTAAATGTGCGTCCGTTATTGTTTCACAACGGTTGTTATCAAGACTTTTGCTTTGTTAAATGGATTTGAGTCTTCGTAAAGAAACGGGCCATCATGCGTAGACATCTTTGAAGACGTTTTTGGCAGATTTCAGTAATCGCAACTTTCGAAGGAAGGTGGTTGGGGTTAATACGGAACATCGCTACTTTAGCAATACTTGCAGGATATTGACAAGGGTTAGCATTTTGGACTAGATTGGTGTATTATTGTGTGCCTAGAGAACGTGGGAATCTCTCTCTCTCTCTCTCTCTCTCTCTCTCTCTCTCTCTCTCTCTCTCTCTCTCACACACACACACACAAATATGATATACATATATATGTATTATTGTTACGGCCTCTGAGAGAGGTCCGCTTCAGGTTCGATATGAAATAAATAAAAAAAAAAAAAATTTTTCAACACCAACAGTTGAAACTGAGGATACGAATATAGAAAGAAAGACTAACACAACTAAAGTTTATTTACAAGCTTACCAACAAAGGTAAATGCAGAATGGTATCTCCTATTTACATAAAAAGGCAAAATCTTACTCTGCATGAACTGGGGGAACAGCGAGGTAATTCAAATACTTGCTGGCAGGTTTAGCGACTCGTAGCGATACTTGAAAAGTCAGGAACTCCACAAAACCTCTAGCAGGAGACTACTTCTTCGAAGTCTTCTCAACATCGAGATAACTCGGTCGTCCACTCCTGGAGATGACTAGACCAAAATCCAACCAACTCTCGAGCAACTTTTCTCATCTCTCTCGGATGATCTCTGCTGCTGCTGATCTCTCACTGATAATCTGATCTGTGGCTCTTACTGAAGATATCTCTCTGTGACTGACTGGTGATCTCTCTTTGACGATCTCTGCTTTCTCCAACTTCGACCGTCGTATTTATAAGGCACTCTGGGGGGGAAGCCTACGGCGAACGTCACAGGCTCCCGAGATTACTAGAACTTCTTAGAAGACTCTCGACGGAATATTGCATCATATTTCGCTGCGTTTCTCCCGCCACTTAGGCGCGTGTTGCGCTCCACAACACGCCCGACGATTCCCGAACAACCGTGAAAAGAGGCGCCTCCAACACGGGCGCGAAAGCCTCCTTGCTGCCGAACTCCTCGAAAATGCATTTTCCTTTCCTTTATCTTTCTTTGCTATGAAGCAATTACCATCACAATTTTATATATATAATATAAATATATATATATATATATATATATATATATATATATATATATATATATATATATATATATATATACTATATATAATATACATATACATATACATATATATATCTATATACATATATATATATATATATATATATATATATATATATATAATTATATATATATATATATATATATATATATATATATATATATATATATATATTATATATATATATATATATATATATATATATATATATATATATATAATATATATATATATATATATATATATATTATATATGTAATTGCGTAAAATCCCCTCTAGTAATTTTTTGAAAAGTATTTTTATAAAATATATTATGTTTATATTTTCTTTGTATTAGAAAAACTAAAAATATGTTAGATATACATATAAAATTTTTATTAAGTTGATGATAAAACATATTTTGAAATATTTGAAACAATATTTCTAGACAAGTTTGACGTTTAAATTTACGTCCCTTAAAATAATATCCCACAGTTTCTGCTTAATCATTGGTAAAGTGGCAAAAGGTTTTAAAATCACCAATTTCTTTTTCAACGCCAATAATATTTACATTTTTACTTATAAATGACAGAGATACCGACGCTGCCATCACCTGACGTTGCAGCATCGGATTGAAAACAACTTTGTGCAAGAGAGGAAAAGAGTAATAAGAGGCGAATAAAGGACCGCTTTCAATCTCTATTGTTGTCGGAGGTAATAAAGAGTCAAAATGTCCTTTTCGGATGTTATTATTTTTTGTCTTTTTTAAGTTTTCTTTTTATTTTATACCAATTTGAATAAAGTATATTTTTATAACGCTAATAACTTGGAAATTTGAGATAATTTTTATCAATTTCCATATTCTAAATATTTTTGGTAGTACATTTTTTATATAATAAATTGTATTTTTGTAATACATCTTTTATATTTTTAGTTATAATTTTTGTAATATTTTTGTAGTACATTTTTTATTTTTATTTTTATAACTTATATCAATTTCAATAGTATAAATGACATTTTTTGTAATACAATTTTCATTTTGATTTTTATAACACATCAGTTAACATTTTTTAAATTATATTTTTTGTCATACATTTTTTACATCGAAA